>NW_003052498.1:3506005-3599010 GCF_000003515.1 Uncinocarpus reesii 1704 | reverse complement strand
TACTAAGTATGACCCGAGTTAAACTACTGCAGATTGGATCCTTCATCATTAACAATGACGGGTACCTGCAGCTAGCTAATCGACCCCTTACATACGTTATGCAGGACTTTGAAAATGAACGGATTCCAACTGATATCCTCCGTGAATACACATATTCCACAGTCGAATCTTATGTAATGGATACCCTTAGAGTACACGATAACCGCATTCTACACCAACCTAACGCGATAAATGATGCCACCGATTATAACAGTCAGGCGGCCACACTGACAGCCATGCGAGTAGCTTTACCCTCATTTCTCGACCCTGATTTTCGGCGTGGACCGTTTGTCATGACCTTTACAGACTTCAACCAGAGCAATATTTTGGTCGATGAAAACTGGAATATCACCTGTCTCGTTGATCTCGAATGGGTTTGCTCAAAGCCGGTTGAAATGTTCCACTTGCCAACCTGGTTGACGTGCAAGGCGATTGATGAAATTGCCGAAGAATCTGAGGAATATGGCAAGATCCGGCAGGAGCTGGTGGATGCGATTGAAGCTGAGGAAGAAACACTTTTAAGCTCTAAAGTGTGTTCTAGCCAACGGAATAACAAGCTGCGCCTATCTACCATATTGAATAAGGGTTGGGAGAATGGATCATTCTGGTATTCGCTTGGTGTGGCTAGTCCTGCAGGTATTTGGGCAATCTTCCGCCGCGAAATCCAACCACGATTTCTAGCACGGTGCCCTAGACATGAGGGTTTTCATAGCATTATGCCGTGGTACTGGAGCACGGAATTTGTGGACATTGCGAAGAGGAAAATTTTGGATAAGAAAAAGTACGATATTCAACTCCAAGAAGCCTTTGGGCTACATTTCAACGATTCCATCGACAAGTTTAAGTCATAACATCAACACTTCTTTCGATTAAGTGTGTGACCTGAGATCCGCACAGTTAACTTGTGCTTGAAGGTTTGGAATCTCAAAAGAATCAAAAATTTAGGATCAGGCGAGGTTAAAGTATTTGTTCTCAGCTCCTTAACCTAGATTGTGAGTACTGAGACCCTAACAAAACATGCCATCCCGTTCCCACGTCTCTCCCATCCACCCTATTTAACTTCTCATAAATTCCTGATTGATAGGCAGACCTCTTTTGCTCACATGTTTCAAGAGGAATCTCATTTTCCAATCACCTTCCAGTCACTCTGGCTATTTATGGTTTGGTGAATCGACCAACTAACTAGATAAGGCGGAAGCCTACTCGAAGTTCAGCGCCCACATAAATCAGCCAAGTGTGAGGCCGTCTGAAGGGCCGACATATTTTAAAGTCGATTCCAGGAGTCGAAACCGGGTTCCATGAAGCATCTGGTTGACGCCCTGGAATGGTTCAACAAGATAATTGGGAATGTGGAGAGCCCAACCCGAACAGGAAGAGGAACGCGGGCACTATACCGGATATGGATAACTTATCCCGCGACCTCCGGGCTTATCGATAAAGAGGGGGAGGAGGAGGTCAAGGCTGTGGTTGATGGAGTGGATGAGATACTAGAATAAACAGTAAAGGGAGCAGCTGCGTATGATTCTAGTTGCATTGTGCGCTGCTGTAGTTAAATGACTCTATGAGAAGATGTCTTAACTAATTTGTAGCGACGGCGGCAAGCCTGGTCCCATTTCTTGATAACTAACTGACCCCGCAGCTCTTCCAGTCGACTGAATGATGGCTGGACATTGTTTCCGCAGCATTGTGTCGTGTCACCATTCCCCTCTTTTTCCGATTTGGGGATCCCCGGGTTGGTGGGGAGTACATTCGGTCCGGTTGACCTTTGTAGGGAATCAATTGCTATCATGGGATTGCCTCGGGCACTGATGAGTGGTAACTATATAAACCGAGAGCATCCGCACCGTTTACTGCTGGCTCTGGGATAAATCCACGAAACTTCGTCTCTCCCTCGCCACATTCACTCCTGCTTTTGTTCAAGGTGGGCGATACTTGTATCGATGGTAGAGTCTCAATGTGGCTAACAGCTGAAGCTCCCAGTGATAGATTATCTTCGAAACCATGTCCGCTCCCGTCGCATTCAGGTACTCCGCCCAGGCACAGTCCAACTACAAGCCGCCGTTGATTGCCAACGACAATGCCTTCCTGGGAGATGTGTTCACCAGGTAACTCGATTCTGTCTCTGTGCCATTCGTGACAAATGCTCAAGGTAGTTATTAGTGAAGCCGAGAACCCCGAAAAGCCCATGTGCGCTGGATTCTACCGCCTAGAGAAGGGCACACCCCTAGTCTATACATACACCTACGACGAGATGAAGATTATCCTGGAGGGGGAGTTTGAGATCGCCGACACAACAGGGCAAAAGGTCACGGCCAAGCCAGGAGATGTGTTCTATTTCCCCAAGGGTGCCACAATCACTTTCACGACGCCATCGTACGGCCTTGGTTGGTTTGTAAGTGTTTCTACTATTCCTCCAGAGTGTCGATGCCGCTAACATCCGGGTGCAGACGGGGCAGCGTAAAGAGGGTGGAGCGTAACGGGACGCCGACTGGCGCGATTTAGTTTGGAAACGGGAAAAGAGACGATTTCACATATTGCTAGCCCTGTTGTTATCATGAGATAGAGTCATAATTGAAATGAATTGTGGCGTTGTCCCCTGTTCCAGAGCATCATGTTTTGCATCAACTTCCGTTCAGCCTTACCCGCTGAGTCAGCGTGTTGCTGGAGCAACTGCCGCCAACAACACGCTGCAGCCCAGTTCTGCTGGACTAGTTTGTTAGCTATTTAGCCAGGTGAGGATGTTGATTCTGGGCTGCAGGCTTCATCAGACAGGTTCCACACTCCCACCCAGGTCGCTTTGACGATGGGCTGCACATCACACACCATTTACTCACATCGTTCTTCTCTTCACTTCCTCACCCTCTCTTGACAACCCCCTTTTATTGCAAAGACACTTCCTCACCTGTCTTCTCCTCGCGCTGAGTGTCCCTCACGAGCGCTTCACTCTCGTGATAGTGGGGTCGAGGCCCAACGTCGTTTGCGCCCCTGAAGCTCCGACTTGTCACCAACGCCATGGCGGTTAATATGCGCTCACAGTCCCCGCTGGGGAAACGAGACATGAGGCCTTCTCAAATCCCATCTCTTATTCATTCACGATCCAACAACGACCTGTATGACCGCCCGCGCACCCCCCAGCATTATGGCTTCACAAGCCCGCTCCATACCCCACACGGCAGTCCCAGCAAAAGCCGGCTGCCCCCAGGCGCGACAGACCTTCCAAGTATCTTCGACAATGCCATGAAGCTAACTCCTTCGTCGCCCTCGAAATCGGTTTTCAACCTGAGCGGGCTATCACCTGGAAAGGGGCAGATTGGCGGAGGCGAGCCGTCGACCACGTTCACGGAGAGTGTGATCCATCGGAATACCCCTGCGTCTGCCAGCCCAACACGAAGAGGAAATCAGGAGAATGCACCACCGGGAGGATCTCGCCTGGGCAAAGAGCCCGTTTTTCATTCGAACCAAGCAGCGATCTCACGACAGGAGGCATATCAAACTCGAGGCAGAGAGCGCAAACATCCCACGCAGACAAGAGGCTTAACAACGGAAGAATTAGAGAAATTGCAGCTGCCGAACGTCAAACGCCTCGCGAATGTGGCCCAGTTATGTTAGTATCCTCGCTCGACACTCCCTTCTTTCTCGAGACGCGAAGTCTTAACTCTTTCATTGCACGCTTTAGATTTTCTCGACCATTATTTTGACCTCCTGAGCTATGTTCATAACCGCCAGACGCGCCAGTCCCAGTTCAAAGCCGCGTACCCTCCGCCTCCCGCCACCTCCCGTGTGGAATACGAAGCGGCCTTGAACAAATACCTGGGCAGAGAGCGGGCTCATCTGCGCAAACGCAGAACCAGACTGCGCCATGCCGACTTCCAAATCCTCACACAAGTCGGACAGGGTGGTTATGGTCAGGTTTATTTGGCCCAAAAGAAGGATACCCGTGAGGTCTGTGCTCTGAAGGTGATGAGCAAGAAACTATTATTCAAGCTGGATGAGATCAGACACATCTTGACGGAACGAGATATTCTCACCGCTGCGAAGAGTGAATGGCTAGTAAAGCTGCTGTATGCTTTCCAAGATGACGAGAAGATATACCTCGCGATGGAATATGTCCCAGGAGGTGACTTCCGGACTCTGCTCAACAACGCCAGTGTCCTGCATAACCGTCACGCAAGATTTTATATCGCGGAGATGATCCAGTGTGTCGATGCTCTCCACGCCCTCGGTTACATTCACCGCGACCTTAAACCCGAAAACTTCCTAATCGATTCGACAGGCCATGTAAAGTTGACTGACTTTGGATTGGCAGCGGGCATGCTCAGTCCCGGGAAGATAGAGTCCATGAGGATCAAGCTAGAAGAAGTTGGCAAAACCCCAGTTCCGTTTGGTCGTCCGATGGGCCAGCGCACCGCTGCCGAACGACGGGAGGGCTACCGGAGTTTGAGAAAGCGCGAAGTGAACTATGCAAAATCCATTGTTGGGTCTCCCGACTATATGGCACCAGAAGTGCTTCAAGGAGACGAGTACGATTTCACCGTCGACTACTGGAGCTTGGGATGCATGCTTTTTGAGGCTTTGGCTGGGTATCCTCCCTTTGCCGGTGCCACCGTCGACGAAACCTGGCAGAACCTCAAGCAGTGGGAGCAGGTTCTGCAGGAACCAGTTTACGACGGCCCGGACTACTTCCTGTCGAGACGGACCTGGGATTTAATCACGCGTATGGTGGCTTCCAAGGAATCTCGTTTTAAGAATATCAAAGAGATTCATATGCATGAATATTTCGCCGAGGTGGATTTTAACAGGCTGCGGGAAATGCAACCGCCGTTTGTTCCGGACCTTGACTCAGAGACAGATGCAGGCTACTTTGACGATTTCGGCAGCGAGGCAGACATGGCAAAGTACAAGGAAGTTCACGACAAGCAACGAGCACTGGAGGATATGGCGGAACGTGATGATAAAATGAGCAAGAGTTTGTTTGTCGGTTTTACTTTCCGGTACGTTGCCACCAAGAACTCCCGTGATAGATAGAGCTTGCTTTGGCTGACTTTCGACAGACACCGTAAGCCGGCAATGGGTACTGATGGGCGGACCAGCCCGCGAAAAGCCATTCCAACAGATGGTTCTTTCGGAACGATTTTCTGAAATCCTACTACACTTCCCTGTGCGCACCGATTCTTTTGAGACTGTTCAATCGTTCAAACACAACAAATGGGTTGACATAATCGCCTTTTCGCCAATATTTTACTTCGATTCCGAGCTGGTCCTCTCAATTTTAACCTCGACAACTCTTTCTCCAGTTTATTTGTTACTCTGCCTCTGCGGTTTGTTTCATCAATATACGAGCATTGTAATGATTCTTTTTCGTCTGCATTGTATTCACCTCATGTTCATGTCTTGTTCATGCTAGAAATTGTTAATGTCCTGTTCCACCTGCATTAATTCTGCTGTTATCACCTGGAACCCACCCCCAACACTGCTTGCTTTGATGGTTTTCTGTTATATTTTATCTGCCCGTGAATTACTACTTGCATAAATAGAAGATGCCTGTCCCAAAATACATCCTCAGCTAAATGTGCGTTAACTAGTTAGCTAGATAACTAACTAGTGGATGACATCATCAATAAATTCAATGTTCATGTTTGTTATTATGCAGGCTTCACTTCTCAGCAAACCATTAGCAGTGCAGCGTACTCGATCCTCCTGCCATTCTATTTCAGAAAATTATCGCTATTATATTCGAAATTATGTTCCGCTTTGTAAGCCCATGCCGATCTTGCATCCCCACCAGAATCTTTGCGTAACTAACGGGGCAAAGCACAAACCTCTCGACATCGTCACCCTCTTCCACAAACCCGCCCTCCCCGCCTCCCTCCGCGCCCTGGCCCTCCTCAAACAAGCTTCCGCTACCGCTGCCGAGACCGCATCCGGCATCCATCCCACAGCGGAAAAGAACTTCCGTCCGCGTCGCGAGCAGTTCGAGCTCGATGTCACGGAGGATCCGCCGACGCCGGATCAGCTGAAGCTGATTATGGATTACATGGGCGGGGGTGCGGTGGGAGCGGGGAAGCCGGGGGACTTGGTGCAGGGGGCGAGGGATCGGTTGGATGCGCTGAGGAGGTTGAAGGAGGATGGGGAGAGGTTTGTGAGGCCTGTGGTGAGTTTTTATCTCCAGGGGGATTTTCGATTTCTTCTGTGTTTCTTTTCTCTATTTGCTGATTAGGTGTGTGATAGGTGGTGGATTGGAATAATGGAAAGGCAGGTAAGGAACCCGGTTGGATTGTCTTGTTGTGTTAACACTACACTTGGGCTTTTGGAGATGGCTGATGCTTGTTGATGGATTTAGTACTCGGCACGAACGAATCTGCGATCCTAAAGTTGCTTCAGCAGGAGCCGCCACATACGCCGGATAACACGCCGTGAGATATTTGGTCGTTCATATTCGTGTGTACCTAGCAATGTCTTGTAATATCAGGCGTCGGCGTCTATGATCTGGGAGGTCCTAGGAATAAAACTCTACTTTTTACCAACAACGTAGATATGGCATTGGGATCTTAATACCCCCGCTGACCTGACCTATATGTGCTAATTGGGGTCCATGTCGATTGGATTCCTTGAGCTGTGACCCATCCACCAATGCCAGCCGGTTGAATCCAGGCTGATGATAACTGTAACAAGCATTCCATACATATGTGATAACTAGTGGTTCAATCCTCTAGCATTAGCTCTATTTTTTCAGAGGAGAGAATGACATGGATCTTTTCATGCCCACACTGCACAGCAGTCGTTGATGTCTCCCCAGATCTCCTTTTGTTCCCGACTCCGCCCGATGAGCTTCCGATCTCCGTCAGCGCACTAAGCCTAATTGGGACATACAGTGCTTCAACGTCTGACTTCGCTATTCGAATGTCGCACTGTCATCTTCCCTTTTTTCTCTAAGATACTTACATGGAGCCTTTGGCAGTGCATTACCTAACCGGAGACACATCGGGAGGATCGTCTACCAGCCGGAGCCAAAGCTAGAAATTCAACTTGAGAGCGGAACGGTCAAGTTGATATGGACCCCTTGATCAAGTGATTTCTCAGTTTGTTGCCGGACCGAGCGTATCTGAAGCACAAGTCGATTGTGTAATCCTCTGCTTATTAGCCGGTATGCCAGCCGGCAAGCCTCGTGTGAAAGTCGCATGCACGTTGTGCCACTCTCGAAGAGTAAAGTGCGATCGAACAGAGGAGGTTGCCTGTACGAATTGCCGCCTTGCTGGTCAGGACTGCCAGTCTATTATTTCACAGCGCGGAAAGTACGTTTGATAGCTCACGCTCTAAACCCGAAATACGGACTGCTAGACCCTAACTGAAGTAAAGGTACAAACGACGCCGTACTGAGCCAGGACTCGTTCAGCCGTCTCAACTACCGGTGAATGGCGACGGTTCAGCTCACTATGTTTCTGAAGATACCCCCGTTGTCAATTTACAACCCGCTCCGTCAACTGTTCAAGAGGTGTCAGGGCTCACCATGACATCCGGCACAGTGCCGGAAATGGCTACTGGTACTTCATTCTCAGGATCCTCCGAGCTGAGCACTGCAGGACGCGAAAGTGAGATGCTTTATTATGGAGATGCCTTCAATTTGAGTTATGTGTTCAATGAGATGTGCAATCCATTCGATAAACCCTTAGACAAATGCTCCCCCGAAGAAAGCATTGAAACGTCTTCATTTTGAGAACCTGGACAAGCCAACAAAAAATCTGATCGACGAGCGAAAGCAACATGAAATTCTACATTTAACGAGCCAGGGTGCTTTTCAAATGCCTTCTAAAGAAGTTAGCTACGAGCTAGTGAAAGCCTTTTTCCAGTATGCTCGGCCTATGTCAGCCTTGATGTTTGATAGAGCAGATTTTTGCCTGAAATATGAATGTGGGCGCGTCTCCCCGCTCCTCTTGCATGCTATCCACTTTGTTGGGATTATGCATTGCGAAGGTACCATTTGCACAACAGCTGGTTTCTCATCTCGATATGAGGCAAGTTGCGCTTTTTATCATAGGGCTAAAGCCTTGTACGATGCGAACTATGAGTCGGATGCCATCGTTAATCTTCAGGCCGTATGTCTAATGTCGCAGTGGTGGGGGACTCCAACTGAACAAAAGTATACATGGCATTGGATGGGCATTGCCACGAGCCTTGCACAGTCCTTGGAGCTCCATCGATCGTTAGTTCAACGCTTGTTTGTCTCGTCTGAATCTGGCTTATGGGATCTTTTAGGAAGGCGTACACCAGCCTAAGTAGAAGGCAGCAGAAATTCAGGAAAAGATTATGGTGGGGGATATACGTGAGCTCCTCACTCTAATGACCATGAGGCTTCTGCCGTAAGCCACTGATGTTTGTGCACAGATATATGATATCCTCGAAGCACTGATACTCGGCCAAACACCTCATATTAATGACGACTATTGTGATGTCCCAAAACTCAACGAGGATGACCTCACTGAGGATGATGAAGAGGCTATTAATCTGTGCATGCTTGGAAATTCAACCGCGGAGTCCAAGCTATATTTACTTTATCTGGCGGACCTTGTCTCAAAAGGTATTCATATCACCGTGGACCCTTTTGAAACCCCCCGCTCACATCCGCCGCCAGTTAGCAAGTGTCTTTTGATGACTTTCGGTGCCAATGCGGATGAGTCGACAAGAACCGAATCTTTAAAAAATTTAACCTTGTGGGAGACCTTTCTTCCCCAGGAATTACAATACCCAAGCTCGATTATTTCTCTGCAGGATGGATTTTGGACTTCCTTGTTACATTTGATTTTCCAGTTTGTCTATTGATCCCCCGCACTTTAAAGAATCCTCTAACCGTCTAAGCAGCGGGTGCCAAATTCTTTTGCGTCGAAATGGATCTCTCTTCCCTGACAGAATGGCTGTTGGTACGGTAGCTTTTGAGGCTGCCGTCAAAATCGTGCGAATCTTGGAAGACTTGCTTTCGGTTAATGCCCTAGCGTTCTCACCTCTCCATATGTGAGTGATCCTCATCCGCGAACAGAAATCGTTTTAACATCTCCTAGACTTGCACCTGTATTTTCTTCGTTGTCTGTCCATATTGCAAATATGCAGGGCTCAACTCCTAGATTAATGGATGTGTCTGAGCATAGAGTTCGCCTATGTATGCTTGTGCTAGACAAACTCCGTGACCACTGGCCTCCAATTGCTTGGAATTACCAACTGTTTAACCGGATTCTTCAGGTAATGGGGAGCCTTTCATCAAACAACAAATTTGATAGAAATCGGGATCCTGTTTTTGTCTCGCAAGCTGCGACATCCAACCCCTTTGCTTCTTCCCAATACAGCCTAAATTCAGAGGTGAAGTCCAGCGATATCCCCATCGATATACTTTCCACGGCCAACACAACTACGCAAACCATCGATCCGTTTACAATGGCGAGTTTGCCAGTTGGTAGTCTACTAATGAATGCAGATTTTGGGATGGACGCATCGCTATTTTTTCAGGAAGACGATGATGGTTGACGGTGGCGCGCTCCCCGCGGCGGTTGAAGACACTCCCAGCTTCCCAATGTGCATAGCTTGCGGCAAGAAAGTACTCCCCTCATTAAAAATGGCTGTACAAATAAAGTCTCTTTTGTATTGAGATTATGCTGCCTTTGGAGCCTTTCCTGCTCGCATGGCGGCTACTCACTTCCGGTACCACATCCTTGTGATCCGTGTATTTCTTATTTTTTTCTGCAGCAGAAATATTCCATACAGCAACGCCTCTGCTGTTGGCGGACATCCCGGAACATAGATATCCACGGGAATTATGCGATCCACGCCCCTCACCACACTGTAGCTATAATGATAATAGCCACCTCCGTTTGCACAGCTCCCCATGCTAATGACCCATTTCGGATCGGGCATTTGGTCATACAACAATCTTAACGCAGGAGCCATTTTATTGGTCACTGTTCCTGCTACCAGCATCACGTCTGACTGTCGTGGAGATGCGCGGAAAATGATTCCGAGTCGGTCTTGATCGTATCGAGGCATGGATGCGGCCATCATCTCGAGGCCGCAACATGCAAGTCCGAAGCTGAGGGGCCAGAGCGATCCTTGTCGTGACCAGTTGACTAATTGATCTGCTGTGGTGCTTTGGGACGATGGACGGATAAATCAGCTACTGCGATCTCTGGGGGTACATGATTAGGAGCCGATCTTACAGAAAATGCTGAAGAGGAGCTCTCTTTTGCCCGTCGGGTTTAATCGGCTTCAATGCATGGCCACTCCAGGTGGATGATGGGTGTAGTTGAACTGCGGATGGTTTTACTATGAGGTTGTGTCGACCGGAAATGAGTGAAAGACAACATCGAAGTTGTAAGCCCGTCGATACGGGAGATAATCTGCTTGACAATGCGTTCATCTGCAGTCGACCAGCATACAAAGTAGGGATGGGCGCTGGACACTGCGTAGTTCAAAATCGTCTAAATCAACGAGGGACAACCCCAAAACAGAACAGAATAGATCAACAATATCTTTTTAAACGGGGATACGGTCGAGAGGAAAAGGCGGGCTAAAGCAGTTGATTTAAGATACTGGCACTGCTCGGAATCGAGTCCATATCGCCGTTTTGCCTCAAGTCGGCGATATGCCTTTTGAGCTGAGAGCCACACGCCCTGTCAGCGGAAACCCCCCGGTCGTTTCATGATATTCTACTACCGACCTATTCTAATATTTATTTAAGAGTAGCGAACAGCCTTTTATGCGATCACCTCGATTGAAGTGAAAGCGATCTACTGTACGGAATGTCTCAACGTTTTGCAGTCGTGTCTGGTGAAGCCAACTCATAGTTCCCGATGCCAGTGAGCAGGCAGGTCAAAGCCATAGTTAATGCTCAACTGCCAACTTCAAAGGGGTCGTCGATTGACCCACTGCAAATGCACTGATAAATTGTAGTTCCCGTCACTGGCCATTGAGTTAACTACTCTGTGCTTAACGTTACATACAATGGCGAAATCTGAACTAACTGCCAGTTTGGAAGATTCACAGGAGATCCTTCAAATGAATTCGGCATTTAGTGACAGTCAGAGTCGTGTATATACATAGCTGGAACCAGACTGCAAGATCAAGTCCAATGTCTGCTCAGTTGTCCCTTGATTGACCCCCCAAAGCTGAGCACCAGTCACAACCTAAGCCAGTGGCCCCTATTTTTACCCTGAATCCATTAATCTCACAAACATCAACACAAAAACTCGCAATTTTACTGGCACTTCAGATTTACTTCTTTTTTTTTTCATCTCCAACTGATAGATATCCTGATTATTGCATCAAATTTGTCATCCCAGAATCTAAGATGAGATTTCTTTGCTTGCATGGCATGGGGACGAGCTCCCAGATTTTGCAATCCCAGCTGGCCCCAATCACTGCTGCTTTTGAGGGAATCCATGAGTTTTTCTACATTGATGGCATAGGAGAATGTGATCCTGCAGATGGTTTGTTTAACACCTTTTACAATCATAATATCCATGAGAATCTAACCTTGTTACTAGGTGTGGAAGAAGTCTTTCCAGGGCCATACTTCTGCCACTATAACCTCCCAACCCACAATCTAGTGTCTTGCGCACATGAATTTGTTCTCGATATAATGGAATTGGAAGGCCCATTTGACGGAGTCATTGGTTTCTCACAAGGTGCCGCACTGGCTGCGTCAATGATGCTACAACATGCAAAAGACAACCCAGAGAAAGAAGAACTCTTTAAACTTGCAATTTTTGCCGGAGCTAGTTTGCCATACAACCTCGATAATGTTGCGGGGCCCGCAGAACTCGAATCCAAAGTTGAAGGATCTGGAATTTTAGAAACAGAGCCAGTAGCGTTCCCAGGGCCTGTTCATTTATCCAGCGCACCGTTTCTATGCCTGTATAATCCAGAGACAGAAACAGAGACGGCGCGTATTACTGTGCCTACCCTTCATTTAATCGGTCACCAGGATCCGTTCTCTCGCCAGGGCAATTCACTGGTAAAATTATGCTCGGGTATCACAACAGTTGTCCGTCATGACTCTGGGCACGAAATTCCGTGTGATAAGTTGTTTGTTCAGAAGGCCACAGCATCATTGGAGCAACTGATCCATACAGTGACCTTCCAGGTATAATTATTCAGTGGACCTAAACTGGATGGATTCGAGACAGTATGGTGATTTCGAACCGTCACAATAAAACGCTTTTGCCAATGTATAAAATGCTAGCTAGAATAATAGATTAAATACACGAAGGATTTGGTGGCCGGTAGTATTGATTCACACTGCGATACATACAGAGGTTTGCATGCGATGATAGGTAAGATTACGATCTATAATACTTGGTCAAAAACAAAAAATATACGTCCGATTGAGATGCTTCTATGGAACGAGGCATGAGGCTATTATCTTGCTCGAGCTCAGCTGCGCATAAATAGGAAAGCAATGTTGAGGCCTTCTTAATAGAACCAATTGACCAGCACTCTGGTTGATAGAGCAAAAAGCCCTGACGCCACGATAGCAATAGCGTACAAGTCCCAATTCTTTGCTTTCCAAACTGGCATCCTCACATCTGCCGTTTGCAGGTGCATAGGACGCTTGCAGACAGAGTCGACATGCCGCCCTTCATGATCTGCAAGCACCTCCTCAATCAAATCGGCACCTGAATGCTTACGTCTGCTCGCGATTCGAGCAATCGCTTTCAACCGTAAGCAATTATGGCGAAAATCACCTGAGGAATCTTTCACAACTTGCGTGACCGCATTCGCTAGATCATCTGCGTTGAAGTCGTGTTTGTCTAGTGGAATGCCCACCCCCGCATCATGTAGTCTCATTGCATTTTGTAGCTGGTCAAAGTAGATAGCTACAGAAACAACGGGGACGCCATGAAAGACGGCCTCGTTGGTGCTTGCGCGGCCGGCGTGGCTGATAAAAGCGCGCGTATGCGGATGGGCGAGAACGGCGCGCTGGGGTGCAAAGTTTACAAACAGCATGTTTCGGTCGCAGCCGTTCGCTAAATGCTTGCGGTGCGTTCCGCCAATTGACCAGATAACTCCATCGGCGACGCGGTTTTGCAGGACGACTAATAGGCCATCCATAATTTGTCGGAATAGCTTGTCTTGGAGAAGAATATGAGTGCCAAACGCAACATATATGATCTTCTTGTGCTTTTCAATAAAAGACAGACAAGGCTCTGTAAGATGAGGGTATTCGTCTTGCATGATAGGCCCGATAGGTGCAACATTGGACGGGAGATCCTTGGGCGTATCCACGGCAAAAAAAGTATTTACCAGAACCAAATGGCTCGGTTTAGGGCCACTAGGAAGGCTTCGAGTTACTCCGGCCCTCGCCCTCATCTTTCGCCGCCACCAATAATACTTTATAACCCATGGGAGGATGTGGATTTTCACCAACTCGTTCTGCAACCGTTGCCATAGTGTCGCGTTCTCAGATGAGAGTACATCGACTTGGAGGCCTGGAATCCCTGGAACGTAGCTCGCTGGTAGCATGCCGGTTGGCATCTGCGGCCAATGCATTGCGATGGGCACGCGGTATTCCGCATGCATGTCGATAACGGCATCGACCAGATAATCAGCGAGAATGAAATCTGGCCTCGCATCTCTGTCTTGCATTAGGACAGAGAGGCTAGAATAAACCGAAGGCCAAGAAGATTCCAGAAACATTTTGGCATCGAACAATGGTTGGCAGTCATTGAACAAACGAGGCGCTTTCCAGTCCATCATCCGGGCGTAACTCGCTCTTTGGACCGCTGGAGCTACTCCGGGCCCTAGGATATGGACCTTGGAGATAAATGGATACTTGTCCGCCCATTTCTCCTGCCCTTCAAGTGTAGCGAACTCGATTGAATAACCGCGAGTGTTGAGAATCTTTGCAATCTCAAGGAGTGGTTCTGTTGATGGGCTGCGTGAGCTCGAGATGATATCTAAACACACTGTACTCACCAGCGTTTGGTTTTCCGCCAGCGGTGGCGACAACCAGTAGTCTATTCTTTGTTGAAGACATCTCCATGGTTCAGCGCTCCAAAACTTGTCTTTGAAGGAATTGGTCTGGGTAACTATGCATGCCTTCATGTAGCGACACCGTTGACAAAACCCATTAATCCGGGGGCTATGGTGCTGTCTGTCCCTCCTTCGGAACTCACTTCACTCTGATAGCATAATCATTCTGCATTGAGTGAATGTTGATCTTGTCGCATCCAGTTGCACCTCACTGCTAGAGTATTGTTTAGTTAGTCACTCTGGAGTCTGTACAGAGTAGAGTTGATGTCCCTGTTATGCTGAAGGTTGCCAAGAACCTCCCTCACATGACCTCCAGGAACTTATTTCAACCTCACATCTCAACCTCTCGCCCTGAGCTGAACTGCATCTCACTATGCTCTTGTGTCTGATACTGGCCTCTGAACATAGGATAACGTCTCACCAAACTTTGGCATTTCCCGACAACATAGAGACACTGAAAATGTTATCCCACCAGCCCTTCTCACTTGCATGGCGGCATGCCACTGCAAAGGAATCCAAGGGAAAAGCCGTGAGAGATGAAGATATCTCTTTGCAATGGGAGATCCCGGAGGCATACTCCATTCTGATGGAGTTTCACTGTCAGCATATGGCGATTCCCGACCACATCTGAACTAGCGCTGTTCCTCAGCAGCGATAAATATCCTCTTACCTGCCCTCTGCCACTCCAGTTCTGCTTTCTCACACCCTTTTTGTGGCCCATCAACAGATTTAACTGTCTGTTCAAGATCCTTTAGCTCTTACTTGTTTTCAGTCGAGCGTGGCTTGCTTCCCTGTTAACTCCACAATGTCTGCCGACTCAGCGGCCAATGGCAGCCCGCAGTCATTTATGTCTGATCCTGTTATGCCTATTGCCATTGTTGGGCTCGCTGGTAGGTTTCCATTAGATGCTTCCAACCCAGAGAAGCTGTGGGACATGATAGCCAAGGGCCGTAGCGCCTTGACGGACGTACCGAAAGATCGTTTCAATATCGAAGCATTCTACCATCCACACAATGAAAGAAAAGGGACGCTTAATGCCCGAGGTGGACATTTTATGGGCCAAGATGTCTCTGCATTTGATGCTCCGTTCTTTTCCATTACTCCGAATGAAGCAAAGGCAATGGACCCTCAGCAAAGAATGGCTTTGGAATGCACATATGAGGCATTAGAAAACGGTTTGTGAAACACTCAAGCGCCTGTACTCTGCTAATATCAACATAGCTGGTATCCGCACCGAAGATGTTGCAGGAACGCAAACTTCTTGTTACGTGGGGAGTTTTACAGGCGATTACGGCAACATGTTATGCTGTGACCGGGAAAATCTCCCTCTCTACTCGGCACTTGGTACCGGAAGCGCCATGTTATCAAATCGCATCTCGTGGTTTTTCGACCTGAAAGGCCCGAGTATAAGTATCGATACCGCATGCTCTTCATCTCTAGTAGCATTGCATCTCGGTTGCCAAAGCCTACGCACTGGAGAGTCTCACATGGTATTTTCAACCTTATCCTAATAAACGATAGGAGCTGACCTGTTTTTAGTCCATTGTCGGGGGAACAAATCTCATGCTGATGCCCGATATCATGTCATCCATGTCATCTATGCATTTTCTGAGCCCTGATAGCAAATGTCACTCGTTCGATGCTTGCGCCAACGGCTATTCTCGAGGCGAGGGAATCTCATTTATAATTCTTAAGCCTCTAGATGCTGCGATCCAGCACAAAGACATGATCCGCGGAGTTATCCGTCATACCGGCGTAAACCAGGATGGAAAGACCCTTGGCATCACTGTGCCCTCCGCAAAGGCTCAAGAGAGCATGATTAGGCAGCTTTATGCCGAAGCTGGTTTGGACCTTGGTGGCACTCAATACGTAGAGTGTCATGGTACCGGCACTCCCGTCGGTGATCCTCTGGAGGCTCTGGCAATTGCAGAAACATTCGGAAAGGCCCGCACTCCTGGTGACCCAGTATTTATTGGATCAATCAAGTCTAATATTGGGCATCTTGAGGGCGCTTCAGGTCTAGCTCAAGTTACAAACTCAGTTTTCGCCCTTGAAAAAGCAGAAATCCCGGCAAACCCATGGTTCAACAAGCCCAACCCTCGCATCCCAATGGATAAATGGAACTTGCAGGTCCCTACTCAATTGATGCCGTGGCCTTCCGAGGGTCCTCGCCGAATCAGCATCAACTCATTTGGTTATGGCGGGACCAATGCTCATTGCATTATCGACGACGCCTACCATTATCTGAGGGACAGAAACTTGAATGGAAATCATAATACTGTTCAGGATTATAATGACCATTCGCCAGCTTCCTCCAACGATTCTGGTGTCGAGGTCAAACAAGACCAGATTCTTTCTCTACGGTATGGTAACTTTGGGGTTTCAACCCCCCGTTGTGTGTCTTTTGGCGAACCAGACATCTTCGTTAATCCTGGCTCGAAGTCGCCTAAACTTTTCGTGCTAACTTCCAATGAACCATCGGGCATAGACCGCGCTGCTACGGTTTATCATGATTATTTATTGCGTCGAGTTGAAACTCTTCAACCTCCTGGGGTGGAACAGTTATTTGAAAAGCTTGCTTATACCTTGGCATCACGGCGAAGTATCTTGCCGTGGAAATCCTTTGCCGTGGCTTCCTCTATCGATGAGCTCGCCGAAAAATTGAGCAACTCCCTAGTTAAACCAATTCGTTCATCTAAGCCTCCAGCCCTATGCTTCGTTTTTACCGGACAAGGTGCTCAATGGTGGGCCATGGGACGGGAACTATGCATGCACCAAGTCTATCAACAAAGTCTAGAAGAAGCTACCAGATACCTTCTTTCCATAGGTTCAGAGTGGTCGCTACTTGGTAAGCTAAGGATCATTTACCCTTTTCAAAACTCTAACTAATGGTGTCTCATAAGGCGAGTTGTGGAGCGAGCAAGAAAGCTCGAGAATTGACTCTGTTGTTATTAGTCAACCTATCTGCACGGCTGTACAGATAGCCCTCGTTGATCTCTTACATTATTGGGGCATCAAACCTGCTGCCGTGGTAGGGCATTCAAGCGGAGAGATAGCAGCAGCGTATGCAAAAGGCGCCATTAGTCGCGAATCTGCCTGGGCAATTTCATACTACCGTGGCCAACTCTGCGGCAAAATTCCTGAATTGGCTCCCCACCTAAAAGGTGCAATGTTGGTCACTAATATTGGTCGTGGGGACGTTGAGAAATATCTAAATCGGCCTCTTGACGGTAACGCGACTATCGCCTGTATTAATAGCACACAATGCGTGACCCTTTCCGGGGATGCAGAATCCATTCACCAACTTGAGACCATGCTCAAAGCAGATGGTCACTTAGCGCGAAAGTTAAAGGTCGATGCCGCATATCATTCCTCTCATATGGAAGTTATTGCGAGTTTGTACATGGAAACCATAGCGAACTGCCGTTCCCTTCCTGATAACAACCAGGGTGTGAAGATGTTCTCAAGTGTTACTTCTAAATTGATCGAAAATACAGATTTGGATCCTTCGTACTGGGTTTTGAACCTAGTCGCCCAAGTTAATTTTCTTGGTGCTATTGAAACTATGTGTGGATATTCCAGCAGCACGAGAGCCCGAGCCATTCGACCTTTTGTCGATATCCTAATCGAAATCGGCCCACATTCTGCACTTCAAGGAATAGTCAAACAGATCTTGAATGCGCGAGGCTCGAAATTTGGTGATATTGTATATATGTCCGTCCTCCACAGAAACGAAGATGCTAGGAAAACCGCCCTGAACACCATCGGTCGCCTATTCCAACATGGGTATCCAGTTGATATCTCTGCTGCGAACAATGATCATACTGCCAGCGGGATGGATGGGTTCCTTGTCGACATCCCGCCTTTCCCTTGGAACCATACTAATAGGTATTGGGCCGAAGGTTACAGCTCACGGAACTACAGATTCAGGAAGCATCCGCGGAAGGATCTAATTGGAGCCCAGGTCCTCGAAGAACTGCCACACGAACCCCGTTGGACGAATACTATAAGGCAGAGCGAGGTCCCATGGGTCGAATTTCATAGAGTTCAAGGCACTAATTTGTACCCGGCTGCCGGAATGGTGGTGATGGCTATCGAGGCTGCCCGTCAGAACGCGGATCAAAGTAAGGAAATTGAAGGTTATGAACTTCGCGAAGTTATGATTCGCAAGGCCCTGGTTATCCCTTCGGACGACACCGGTATAGAAACAATGTTTAACTTTAGCCCTTCCCAACCGGGTTTTGAGGGCTCGGATACAGCATGGCAGAAGTTCACCCTTCTTTCCAGAGTTGACGGAATATGGGAGACCAATTGCACTGGGCTTCTCCTCATGAAATATAAAACTGAAGAATCCCCCATATTTCTTGACGAAAACCAAGCTGCTAATAAGGTTTACGAACACGAGTGCATGCAGATAGCAAGTGAATGCACAATCTCCAAAAGCAACAACCAGTTCTACAAGCACCTCGCTAGCATTGGCATTCACTATGAGGGTCCGTTCCAAAACTTGTTGGATATCAAAAAAGGTCCTTTCAAAACTGTTTGCGCTCTCAAAATACCCGATACTAAGGGTTTCATGCCGCATCAGTATGAGTTTGATCATGTCATACATCCGTCGACCCTTGACGGTATCTTTCAAATGGGTCTACCAGCCGTAACCGACCTCCATGAGGACCTCACGATTGCTCATGTTCCAACATCAATCGCGCGATTATACGTTTCAGCTGACACCCCTGTGAAACCAGGCTCAATGCTCCGTGGTTATGCTACCACCGAAGGAGCTTCATCTAGTGACGGAGGGCTTGCAGTAGTTGTATCTACTCCTCAATGGACAAAACCTCTCGTCATCATTGAAAGTATGAAAAGCACAACTCTAAAAGCTGCAGAAACGGCTTTTGCACATGCTGTCAGTATGCGCAAGCTCGTTTCTTTTCTCCACTGGCAGGAGGATGTTGAGAAATTGAGTTCAGAAGATTTGCGATTTCTTTTTGACAGAGCCCTGGGCGGAACTGGGAACATTGAATCCCGTTTGGTCGAAGACCTTGAGTTTGCTTCATTCATTTATGTCAGACGTGCTTTAAGGGCCATTTCCCTTGGAGAAGCCAAAACCTTTTTACCTCATCTGCAAAAGCTCTACCAATTTATGCAGAGTACTTACGAGCGCGTAAGGCGAGACGCTGCCGATTGCCAAACTCAGAATGCAAATTGGCTGAATACGACCGAGGAGTTTGAAACCGAGCTCCTAGCTCGAGTTTCCAGGGGCTCTACCGATGGTGCTATTCTCTGCGCCCATGGTGAAAATCTTCCCTCAATCATGCGCGGTGAAGTGCTTTCACAAGAAGTTTTAATGAAGGATAACCTGCTTTATGATTTTTATCAGTTCGGGGTTGGAAGCACCCAAATCAACACGCAACTTTCGTGCTACCTGGATCTTTTAGCGCACAAAAATTCAGATCTCAAAATCTTGGAAATTGGTGCAGGGACTGGCGGTACCACTGCTCCCGTTCTCGAAATTCTTGGGGGACAAAATGGAACTTCTCCAAGATTTTCGAATTATACATTCACTGATATCAGCACTGGATTTTTCGCAAAGGCTCAGGAGAAGTTCATACAGTGGGCTCCATTTATGACATACAAACGTCTGAATATTGAGGAGGATCCTCTAATCCAAGGCTTCAAGGCCAATGAGTACGACGTTGTTATTGCAGCTAATGCGTTACATGCAACTCGATCAATGGATAACACTTTAACCAATGTGAAGAAACTTATGAAACTGTCAGTACCATCTTAGCTATCCTTTGCGTTCGGCTCTAACATTATGTGCAAATAGGTCCGGCAAATTAGTACTGAATGAGATCACCAACCCCCTTTTGAGAATTCATATGATTGTTGGTTCATTTGATGGCTGGTGGCTTGGTGAGGTCCCTTGTCTCAACCAATAGTGAATCAATCTAACAAATTTTAGGCGCAAGTGACGGCCGTGAAGTAGGTCCTACGTTGACTGAGAACGCCTGGAATGACGCTCTTTTACGCCAAGGATTTAGCGGAGTGGAAATTTCTTTTCCGGACACCTACAAGCCCAAAGATCATATGTATACCCTTATGGTTTCAACAGCATCGAAAGTGGAGGGAATCTCTGTCCCTCATGAGGCCGTAATCGTCGAACCCGTTTCCATGTCGGCCGAATTGCGAGGATTTACTGAGAAGCTGGCTGACGCTTTGATTGCTTCCGGGTCCACGGTTTCTGTCATAACTTTGAAGGAAGCTTCGTCTTGCGATGTTTCTGGAAAGTCATGCATATTTACGTTGGATTGCGATAGTACTCCGCTACTAGCAGATGTCAGTGCCGAAGACTGGGAGCTTCTAAAGGTTATTTTGAAGGCAAATAGTTCCCTGTGGATCTCTAGGGGTGCCCTTATAAACAGCGAAAACCCACCCGCAAACCTAATGACTGGGCTTGCTCGCTCTATCCGCGCCGAAAACGCTTCATTAGCCCTAACTACCCTTGACTTGGACTTCAATATGCCAATTGACAATATGATTATTGTTGATAAGGTCCTCCGCGTTTTTACGTGCGGTGCAAATTCGAGAAACAGCCCTCGTCCAGACTGGGAATATGCAATTAGGGATAACAGAGTATTGATACCCCGTATTTTACTCGAAACAGGGATGAATGACATGATCTCTTCCTTATCAGTCACCACTACTCCTGAGATGGCACCTTTCAAGCAACCGGGTAGATCTTTGAAACTGGATGTCGGAACTCCTGGGAGGCTTGATACCCTCCGTTTTGTTACAGACTTGGAACGTGAACACCCGTTGGTAGATGATGATATTGAAATTGAAGTCAAGGGCGTCAGCCTTAATTTCAAGGATGTTATGATCGCCATGGGTCAGCTTTATGAACCCGCACTTGGCTTGGATTGTAGTGGTATTGTCAGCCGAGTCGGCCCCGCTGCTACTAAATTCAAACCCGGGGATAGGGTAATGACCTGGAAAGTTGGGACGTTTCGAACCTACACCCGCGCGTCAGAGTCGATGTGTCAGTTGATCCCCGAACACATGAGCTTCAGGATAGCTGCATCCCTACCGATTGTGTATACTACGGCCTATCACGCTCTTTTTAATGTCGCTCGCCTTGAGAAGGGGGAGACTATTTTGATTCACGGCGGAGCTGGTGGCGTTGGTCAAGCCGCAATTGTTCTATCCCAGTTCATAGGGGCCAAAGTTCTCGTGACAGTTTCCAATGGAACTAAAAAGGATCTACTTCAGGGCAAGTATGACATCTCGGAAGATTGTATTTTTAACAGCAGGAGCGACAGCTTTGCTAAGGGAGTCATGCGAATGACAAACCAGCGAGGTGTGGATGTGGTCCTCAATTCTCTTGCTGGTGAGGCGCTACAACAATCTTGGAACTGCATTGCCCGGGACGGTAGGTTTATCGAGATCGGTCAGAAAGATATAGGTAAACGAACGGTCTCCAATTTTCGCGGAGCTGTGCTAATACTTCTACCCAGTTCAAAATACCGGCCTTAATATGGCGCCGTTTATCCGTAACGTATCCTTCCACTCAATCAACTTACTTGACATCCTCGCATATAAACCAATAAAAGCGGCAAAGATCTTCCAGGCAGTAATGGAGCTGGTCAGGCAGAATGTGGTCAAACCTCTCGAGCCAACGGTCTTCATGCCTTTTAGCCGGATCGAGGAGTCTTTTCGTATGATGCAAACCGGCAAGCATATGGGCAAAATTGTTCTTGAGCCAACCGGCCATGACATCGTCCCTGTAAGTAGTGCTGCTACTACTTTAAAACTTTGTCGTGCTAACGTCAAACCAGGTGCTTCCCCGAGGCCTAAAACCGTATAGATTTCGCAGCAACGCGACATACCTACTAAGCGGCGGCTTAGGCGGAATTGGCAGGAGCATAGCGCTGTGGATGTCCAACAACGGCGCTAAAAACATTGTGTTCTTGTCACGGTCAGGATCGAAGAAGCCAGAGGCACAGGAAGTGATGGACCACCTAGTCAAGCGGGGCGTTAAGGTAGCTGTCTATAACTGCGATGTCGCTGATGCACAACAAGTGGAGAAAGCAATTCGGCAATGCGGAATGACCTTTCCACCGATAAAAGGTGCAGTGCAGGGAGCTATGGTCTTGAGGGTTTGTTTTCAACTTTTCCACGGATTTTACAGCATAATGCTAAGTAAATATTTGCACAGGATGCTGTTTATGAGAACTGTACCCATGAACAATGGATGGGTGCAATCCGTCCAAAGGTCCATGGAAGCTGGAACTTGCACAAATACCTTCCAAAAGATATGGACTTTTTTGTTATGCTATCCTCCAGTGCTGGCATAGTTGGGTCTAGAGGTCAAGGCAACTACTCTGCTGGTAAGTTGTTTCCTATAGTAAAATTCGCCGACAACATTATTAACGATTTGCAGGTAATACATATCAAGATGCGCTAGCATATCATCGAAGACTGCAAGGCCAATGTGGCTCATCTATTGACTTGGGACTTATCCTTGGTGTTGGGTTTGTGGCACAGAACAAGGAACAACGTATCACGGGCAACCTACAAACCTGGAACTTTGTGGGTATTGTTGAGAAAGAGTTGCACGCCTTACTTCAATGTGCCATCACAGGTGAGAACGCCATTGGTAATCGCATCCCTCCCCAGATGGTTACTGGACTTGGAACAGGTGGTATGGCCAATTTTGCAAGGGAAAAGTTTCCCTGGTGGTTCGCTGATGCCAAATTTACACACCTTAAACATGTCGACATCCACAAAACCACAGCAGATCAGGGCTCAGGCACTGTCCAACTACAGTCACTTCTAGCACAAGTTACATCTGTCAACGATGCGGCAAAGCATGTAACTGAAGCGCTAGTGCAGAAATTGGCTAGAAGCATGATGGTCGAGGCTGAGAATATTGACTCCGGAAAACCAATCAGCAGTTACGGGGTGGACAGCTTACTCGCTGTTGAGATTAGAAGCTGGCTATTCACCGAAGTTCAGGCTGACATCAGTGTGTTTGAACTTTTGAGCAATGTGCCGATCACTACACTTGCTGGCAATTTGGTTATGAAGTCAAAATGCGTTCCACGGGCTGTTATTCAACAAGGATAACACGGTGAGCTGAAAGGTTGACATGATATATGCAGCGCTTTTTACTGCAATTAGGATAGCGTGGGAGAAATACGCGCATTGTTGCTGTCTAAAACATTTTCTACACAAATTGTGTTGTGAGCAATAGAAAGAGATTTGGGCGATTTTGAAGTCCACAGTGGTAAGAAGATGGTTGTTGCATCCTCATTATTACATAGTGAATGATAGATCTTTCTAATGGCTGGCTGTCTTTACTGCGGTTGCTCGACACTAATCATATTCAGGCTAATAATCCTGGTAATCACTTGATTGATGTCGATAGCCCAGTTGAAGGCTTGGGTACGGAGCACCATGTTTTACCTATGCACCGGTGTATATAGCCCCGCCATCAGGATCGACCAAGTCACAAACCGGGTGAATCTCCTGTCGACTCTGGCGGGATTACCTTCTTCAAGAACACTTCAAGGTCTTGGATTTCGTCAGGATCACCCGAGTGTCCAAGTCCGCTTTGTAAGAGACGTCAGCATCGGGGCTAAGGCACGTTTGACGCTCGAAATAGGAGTAACATACGGGTATTTGTGGAACTCAACATCCATTCCCATTTCCTTCAGGTGCTCCGCCGATTTTTGGCCCAGTTCGAACTTGACGACTGCGTCTATGTCACCATGTGCCATGAACACAGGCGTCTTTTCATTCGGCCAGTTCTCGGGAAGCAATTCCTTAATCTTGTTCGAAAGAGGTAAATAACTGGAAAGTGCGAATATCGCCCCCAGTTTATCCTTGCACGTAAGCCCAGTGACCAATGACATTGCTCCCCCCTGTGAGAAGCCGCCGAGGACGATACGGGAGGATTTGATTCCCTTGTCCATTTCCTCCTTGATGAGAGAGTTGAAATATTCGCGTGATTTTAGAATTCCAGGTTCATCTTGCCGCTGCACAAACTCCTCCTGTGTCGCCTGCATTTGAACTTATTTCGTAAATACCAACTTAACCAGTGCAGAGTTTCGGAGGGAATCAGGACTGACCGTTACCGACAGTGTTGCAATATCATACCAGCCCGGCATGACCGTCCCAAAATTCTGCAGTAGTATTCAGCATCCGCAGCCCAGATTTACGTTCCGTCACCCCCATCTCACATGCGACGTACAATTGTAATTGGAATTGGAGGCGCATTCGGGAAAATGAACGAAACTTCATCAAACATGCCACGGCGCCGCCAATTCTGCGCAAGCATCATCCTAACTTCCGTCAAAACCGGACCAGGTTTGTAGACTTGAGCTAAAGACTGGCAGAATGGCATACCACCCAGCACCACTACCAATTCAACAGTCAGCCATGGAGCGCTTGAGCCCGCCATTTGTTCGCTCAAGACGACTTACTTATCACCAAGGCCATGTGCCATGATAACCGTGGCAGAATGCTTCTTCAAAGCAGGGACCACAAATGGTGCTGTAGCCATCCTGAACATAAGAACAGTGCACGGAGACTTAAGCTTTGGCGGAGATCAAGGGTTGTTGCTCTACGGACGGAGCAAATACGCCTTTCTTTGCGTTGCGGTTGCCAGCAGCAGCCACAGTACTGCCGCGCTCCCCCGCTTTAACAGAGCTTATGTAATCAAGGGGCTGACCTTATTCGGTCCTATGTTGATCCGCTCCGGCCTACATCGGGCAACTTTCGAGGTCATCAGGTTATTTGACGCTTGACCTGGCCGACGGATTCAAACACTGCCATGCTCTCGAGGGTGGAGGGGCCCCAAACTGGATGCATTGATTGACAGAAGCCATACATTACTATCTACAGTGACGTGCAATAACCCGCACCCTAAAGCAACGCAACACCGCCTGCCACGACAGCACCCAAAATACCCCAACCAGCCGTCTGCAAAGGAGCGGCTATATTCGATGATGTTGGCGCCGGCCCAGAGGGATCGGTATTGCTCCCGCCTTGTTGCGCCTGTCCATTTGGCGTGGATGCGTTTGCATTCCGTTGGGCTGCGTCGCCGGAGAATGCTTCGGCGTTGATTCCGGTGCCATTCTTGCATTTGCCCGAGACAGCGAACTCGGTCGTCGACGAAAAGGTAATATCGGCGCACTAAACGGGCTCGTTAATACTGACGGGCACGACTACACGGCTCCAATACGGAATCATTCAACTTACGTTGTACAGCCCACCAGTTGGATCTCCGTTCGTCACGACCTGCAGCGTGGCGTTCATTCCATCCTCGAGGCCGACGCCCATCAGCTGCTCTTGTAAACTAACTTCCGGTAGACAGAAATCTCCCAGTCCAGTTTGCCTGAATGTAGGCACCAGCGTGATGTTGAAATTCGACCCTGGATCGTTGCCCAGTCCCAATAATACCTGCACGGCCGTTTGGTCATGCCCCATCTCCAATGCAATGGAGATTTTGGGATCGTTCAGGGACACCTTGGTGCGAGAATCCGAAACCGATTGGCCGCCACATGGAAAATTGCTAAGCTCATCTTCTGAGAACCCTCTGGGTGTCGGCTCGACGAGCACGAAGTGAGCGGCAGAAAGGGAAAAGAGGGAGCTAAGAGCGAGGATTCGTCGCGGGAAATGCATTGCTGGCTATTTCGACCGGTATCACGATATTCTCCAGAGAGGCTGAAGGAAGAAGCAGTTTGGGAGGTCAAATGTCGAGTTCGGAGAAAGACCGGAAATCCTGCACTCGAACCAGGAAGAAAAACGAAGGAAGAAAAAGGAACAAGCCTCGTATGAGCAAGACTCATCGGTCCGTTATATCTTTCACAAGTGCAGCCTCGCATCTCTCATGGGGTTCAAACTTTAGTCGGTCTCCGCTGCGGCTCTCCGCAGATGATGCAATGGCTCCGCTCGTTTAGCGATTTTGCAGTGACAAGACAGCCACGCTTCGACAAGGATGGATTCCTTATCTGCTTCTTCAACTTCCCCTCTTGCCTTTGATGATCGAGACCAGACGGAGGCCTGACGTCCAGAGAAACCCAATAATTATAAAATTATGCCGTCCGGGGAGACGTTGCTGATCGTGTGTTCCACCCACCAGGGCGGAACCGTTAACTCGTGGGCGAGGACCCTGCTGCTCGCCTCGGAGGATCGAGACTGCAATTAATCTGCTCAATTCAGCGCACGGAGTCGTTCCCCAGGATTGGATAGCGGACCCTGGTAAGCTTAATCTAGCTAAACCTTCTTCAATACAGCAGTGAAATGGCGATACACTCTACAACGCCAAGGTATCCTTAGCCAGGCAAGAAATCTGCAGACGACCAACAGCCAGGCGGGTTCATTGGAAAATATATACAATTCTCAAAGAGACTAACAGGACAATACACAAATGACCCCAAAACTCCGCGCCGTCATGTCCCAGTGAAAGTCATCAAGCTCGTCGTGATTAATGCTCTTCCCCTCGATGGGCATACCGTCCAACTGCAATATCACCGAGGAACACACCGCCCAGCACCGAAAGGAAGTATCCCACATTCATTGTCATCACAGCCAACATGCTTCAGTCGCAAGTCAGCAACCAAATAGCATGCACTCGGGTATATTGCACTGGGAAAACTCACAGCAAATAGCCCACACCAGCCATGACCGTCACCAACGCCGCCCGGGGAAGGTCCACGCTAAATCTCCACGGCATCACTGGTGGACCTCCCGCTCGCCGTACCACCCGCACTCTCTCCTCCACGCCCTTTTCCGTAAGCAGCACTGCATGTTTGGCCTCTGGGTCATTGTGCACTCGTTCCGACTCCGGCGTCTGGCCTGCCACGACTATGAGCCGCCTTTCACGCGCTTGGTTGAGCCATCGCTGATCGAGCGTCGTCTTCACAGCCATGAGTCCGCGGCCGAGCATGGCAAGAGCGATGAGGAAGATGCAAGTTGCGGCATATGTTCCGCCTGTGGCCGGCGTCCATGCAACCGTGTAGAGAGGAGTTTGGATAAAATTTTGAAAGACCATGGCCATGATCATACTCGACGGGTCGCCGCCATGTGAGTGCCCGACAGGCTGCGGCGCAGCGCCATGACTGTGCGACATGGTTTGAGATGTTCTTTTGGGAGAAAAGGCAATTGAGATAATTCCTTGCTGTTAAGAGAAAGTTCCAAGGTCCTAGTGGGAGCGGGAGCTGCGCGATGGGTGGTTCCTCGATATATATTCTTCCTGCCCAAAACGTGAGACACCCCCGTGGCAGCCAAGCTCATGCACGCCTCAGACCTTTAAGAAATGACAAAGGGGGCTGGGCATGACGGAGAATGATTTTCAATGCCGTCCGTCTCTTGCTGATAGACTCAGCTGCTTCGATCCGGATTGCGTAAAGAGGAGGATGGTGGTTGAGCAGCAGAATCAGATGTTGTCGTCTGGACAACATCGACGAGAGGGAAATCGCGGGCATTTATACCAGGCGAAACGGGCCCAATACCAAAATTACCGCCAAGAGCAGGTTCCTCGGAAGTGGGCCCAGGCCACGCTCCCATTGGCTGTGCTTAACGAGGTTAAGGTTATCCAGAAGAAACTCTATTCCTCGTTTGCTTAGGTAATCGGTTTTTCTGTCGCCAAGTCGCGAATTCAGACACCAGATGCTTGAGCTGTGTGACTCCCGATAGAGCGACTGGCCGTGTGCTGGCCGTGTGCTGAATCTGTGCAGCCAGGTCACACTCAGCCGTGCGGGCAGGGAATCTCTCAAACGTTCTCTTTTCGGAGGCGTCGTTCTGATTTTGGTTCATCGCGACTCGAGCCCCAACTCGGCTCTGGAGCGTGTATTTGCCTCTTAGTAATATTCTGCTCATGCACGCTCATATCCCCGCAGGAACAACCGCCAGCAACAGCCAGAATGAGGGTCAAGCCCGCCAACCGCCTCGGCCCTGATCTCGTATAACCATTTGCTTTGCTTGGTCGGTCAGGATTTCATATAACAACCCGACGGCCCTGATGACCCTCGTTTCGCCCGTTACCTCCTCCGGCGTGGGATCCGGAAGTGATATGGCAAGACGTAGGGGTGTCAGCTACCTCTCCCTATAAAGCGCAATAAACAGAATCTGGACGCTGCGGCACATATACCGTAGTGGCGGGAACATGGAGCGACGACACGATAGTTCACATAAACCAACGCCCTCGGGCAATGGCGTCCCAAGTTACTTCAATATGCAGCAAATGTACTGGGCAGCCGTGGGTGCTGTTATTGCTGCCGCAACGCTCGCCAACATTATGAATAAGGTCATTGCTGCGCAGAGGTTCGTTTGCAAAATGAAGACCTAATCACGGATGTCATTGTCTGACCTAGAGATATAGGTTCTCGGACAAGACACTGGCGCCATCCAAGCCCAAATCCTTTTTCTTCAGAGCCTACGCCACAGGAACAGCAATGGTGAGAGAATTCTCAAATGCTGGATTCCGGCCCCTGGCAATTGGTAAAAGCACGCTGCATACTGCACCAGTTGGGCGCGTCAGTATTTTACTGGCGAATCTACTGGTGGTGATGGTTCTTTGTTTCTACAAACTCAACACGATGGATCAGTGGAGCTGGGAAACCGTCGGCTATCGAACGGGATTCATAGCCATTGGGCAACTGCCTCTAGTATTCCTTCTGGCAAGTAAAAACAACATCATCGGCTTTCTTACGGGGTCCAGCTACGAAAGGCTGAATTGGTTACATCGATGGACAGCCAGGACGCTATGGCTCACTGCGACCGTTCACATGGGTTTCTGGTTTCGAAGCTGGGGAAGATACGATTACATTCTTGTGAAGTTGACCAAGGATCCGTTAACTCAAAGAGGGTTTGCCGCTTGGTGCGTCCTAACATGTATAGTTGTGATTTCTATGGCTCCAATACGGCGGTTGAGCTACGAGGTATTTGTTTTATCCCACATAGCGACCTTTTCTGGATTCATCGCTGCCGTATGGTTTCACGCTCCCGCCGAGGTAAAGGCTTGGGTTTGGATTCCAATTGGCCTACTCGTGCTTGATCGAGTCGTGAGATACGCATTCATGGCTTTGGCCAATATACCGCTCCTATCTCTTCATCGGAGACCGGCATCCACCATGAACCTATCAAAATGGTCCCTGAGCGCAACATTCACACCACTACCCGGAAATGTCACCAAAATAACCATCCAGAACCCGACCATTTCTTGGAAGCCAGGACAACATGTACTCCTTTCATGTCATTCCGTGCTGCCGCTTCAGAGCCACCCATTCACGATTGCTTCGATTCCTTCTGATGATAAATTAGAATTTTTCGTACGCGCCGAGAAGGGGGGCACGAAGAAGATATTCGACCACGTCTCAAGCCAAAGCCAACTCCGCGAGCAAGAAAATAGTCGCCGTCCGTGTCAGCTCACCAAGTCCGTGATAATCGACGGGCCATACGGTAGGATAAGAACCTTACGCCAGTTTGACAGCGTCGTGTTCATCGCCGGTAGCATGGGGGCTACTTTCACGATGCCCCTCATGCGCGATATCGTTGAGGGCTGGAAGAACGAGAACCTTGGCCCCGAAACGGGACGGACGAGCTTTGCCCTGACTAAACGAATTCGGTTTATTTGGATCGTCCGCTCGCAATCCCATTTGACTTGGTTCATGGACCAGTTGCAGGAATTAATGCGGGACATAGACCGTTGTGCGGGCGCAAATTCCTTATTCAACAAAACTCGAAGCCTTGAGATAAGCATATATACGACATGCGGTACTGAATCATGTCCGACTCTTCAGTCACCATTATCCGCTCGGTTGGCTAGTATGTCGAAATTAGCAACCGCTGAAAAGCAGCCCGCAGTGGAGATGCCAGCTAGACAATCAAAACCCAATAGTTGCTGCTGTGCTCGAAAAGTTACCGATGAAACTGCTCCCTCTACACCGTGTCTGTGCTCTGACCTGGCGCCAGCACCCCCCCCTTCATTACCCACGACTACAGTTACCGAAATCGAAGTCGGCCCTTCAGAGAAGGGTCTTCCAACTCCTACGTCATACTCTCAACCACCTCTCGACTCGCGCATTACTATTGTATCGGGGCGACCCGACACTCGTACGATAATCCGCTCTGTCCTTGAGCAGGCAGAAGGAGAAAGCGGTGTTGTTGTGTGCGGCCCTAGCGGCTTGAACGCCGATGTGAGGCGGAATGTTGTGTCACTCAGCGACGAGAGGGCTGTGCATAAGGGAACAGGAGCGCAAGGAATCTACTTGCATGTTGAGGAGTTTGGATTCTAACGTTTTTTTTACTTTTGTTGGGTGTTCGACGGCGTTGTACCACCTGATGTTCAATGGGGCCGAATCAGCATTTGTGAGATTTATATAAACTCGGTGGTAGGATCATATCAAGTACAGTAGTTAATTACCTTCCTGTCACCCAAGGCTTTCGCGCAAGGCTTTCGCGCAACGCTGTAGACATTGCGATTATGATAAACACCGTCCTTTTGCCCCAACAAGAGATTGTTTATTCTATCCAACCTACCGTCTACTCAAAATTGCTTTTCCAGATGATAACTCTTCACCAATTGTTGATATTAGAGCTGTCAGGAAAGAAAGCCTGCGGCCGTTAAAACTGATCTAAGTTCATCTTGACTGCATATCATTCTTCAAACCTTCATAACACAACACCCACTAACGACCAGTCACCTAGCTTATGGGTTGAAATAACATATCTCTGTGAAAAAATTCACCAAGGACCATCCAATATCAATACTCCAATGGCACCGGCAGAACCAGACAAGCCGGACACGGCAAACGCCCCTGCGCCGCCGTCTGCGTTTGCGGAGGTGCTCTCAATGGGCACTCCTCTGTTGCGCTTCATGTTCTACCCAATGGACCAGCTGAAGCTACTGGGATCGAGTATGCGCCAGATGGTCGGGAAGAAATTTGACCCCGAGAAGGACATTATCGACCAAAGCAGCAAGGTCATCTTGATCACTGGAGGTGAATCTGCAACCCCCATATATTCATTCAACACATCCACTCAGCCATTATATACTCATGAACTAATGAGAACCCCCGTAGGAAATACCGGCCTCGGAAAGGAAACAGTCTTCCAGCTCGCTAAACATAACCCAACACGCATCTACCTTGCCGCGCGCAACACCGCCAAAGCCCAGGCCGCAATCGCCGACATTCAAAAACATCTCTCCCAACCAGCCGATATCCACCATCTCCCTCTCGACCTCTCATCCTTTGCCTCCATCCGCGCTGCCGCAGACCAATTCACCTCCTCCAACAACCGGCTGGACACCCTGATCCTCAACGCCGGCATAATGGACATACTGCCCCATCGCACCAAAGACGGCTACGAAATGGACTTTGGCACAAACCACCTCGGCCACTTCCTCCTCACCACCCTTCTCCTCCCTACTCTCGTCAACACCGCCAAGAAGCTGGAGTCCGAGGGCAAGCCGCCGGACGTACGCATCATCTCCGTCGCGTCGATGGCCTGGCAAATGGCGCCCTCGATCTCCACAATGCTCTCTACAGATTCACTGCTCGCGGCCAATTCACACGTTCGCTACGGCGCCTCCAAGGCAGCTAACATCATCTTCGCCGCAGAACTGGCGCGTCGATACCCAGAGTTGACCTCCGTCTCCCTCCATCCGGGGGTGATCATGACGGGACTCTACGATTCGGTAAGCGCCAGGAATCCGGCGGTGCGGGTGGGAGTGAGGATGATGAAGGCGGTGACGGTGGATGAAAAGCAAGGGAGTCTAAATCACTTGTGGGTAGCGGGATCGGAGAGAGAGAAGTTGAAAAACGGGGAGTATTATACCCCGGTCGGTGTAGGTGGGTGGAAGAACCACTGGGCTGAGGATAAAGAGGCGGGAAAGATGTTGTGGGAGTGGTCAGAGGAGCAAGTTTCTCAGGGCCAGGGAGAGCGAAACTAAGACGATAGTCTGAGGTAAGTGTTCACATATATTGGTTTTGAACTGTGATTCGCATAGCTGTCAGGCGCTCAGAGTCTATCTGGAGTTTATGTGATCGTTTTGGAATTTCTTCACTGTCGGTTAAATTACGGTTTTTTCTTTCCAACGTGTCAAGCCGGGTGTATATAATTTCGATATTTAAAAAATGCGGCATGCTCTGGAGTCAGAAATGCTGTGATACGATAACACCGTATATATTTCCACAGAACAAACATGTACCCGTCGACATACGTAACATAGTCCGAGACACCAGACTTTCACAGACCAATAACTAGAAAAAGATGACAGAGGCAAGGTCGGTTTCTTTTGAAGGATACCATCGATTCTTCCCCATGTACTCTTTTGGAAATAATGCCAATGGGGCCTGAAGACACGGAAAGGATAAATCACATATTTCCTTTATTATTCTGTTGTCCTCTTACTCGACTTTGGACTCGAATGTTTCCCCTACCAACTCTGGGATATCCTCATCATCATCCTCACCTTCCTTCTTTTCGCCTTCCTTCTTTTGCATATTCTGGTAGCTCTCAGCGAGCTTGCGGAGGGAGGCAAGGGAATCGGGGCCGAGCTGGTTGAGGATTCCGGGTACGAGTTCAGTGAGCTCTTTCTCTTCGCCATTACCGTAGATGGCGAAAGTGTTGCTAGGAACGGAGGCTTGAACTATTGGCCGTGTATCAGCATGGAGTCCTTCTGCGCAGGACACCTCACAGAGATGTAGATTCCGACGGTGGCTTTCCGGAAACTATATTATAGCCAACGTACCCTTAGGGGCAGCGAAATGGATCACGTTGCCATCCTCCTTGAACATGTTAACTTCCTCGATGGCCTGGATGGGTTGGACATTGAGCTTCTTGAGGGAGGTTTGCAGCTTCTTGTCATCAGTGCCGGATGACTTGTGGACCTTCTTTGTCTTGCGGCGGGGAGTACCCTTTCCTCTACAGGAGTATTAGCCTGTGATCTGTATGGATGTATCCGAACCATCGGTCGCAACATATTTCTCGAGGACGCTAGAAATGCTCGAATATATTCTGAAAAAAATGTACATACCCTATATCAATCAATGTCAGTTATCAGCTCAATGCCAATGGAAGGATTCCGCGCCTGGTGCCCAAGACAATAACACATTTCCCCAATGCTCCACCAAAGCCCAACCGCACAGCGTATATGTAATGCCCGAGATGAACCGTAGGAAAAGAAAAGAGCACGTACCAATGCGCACGCTCTGCTGCAATCTAGCCAATTTCGCTTGATCCATGATTCCTACTTATATATCTCAAAAAACGTCCAAGCAACCCAGCGGCCCTCGAACAATGCTCTCGAATCGAAATTAAACCACCCAATTAACCGGGTCCAACACGATATAAAGGGTGGGAATTTCGGTGGAAAGCTCTGCGCAGGAATCGTCTGCCGCGGGACTCGCAGAGCACACAGTTAGCTCAAGCAACCACGATCGAAACAATCTGCCAGATGATTTGTGGGGTGGTTTGTGTGAAAGTGTTCCGACAGCGGTCGCGCGGAACAAGGGGCAGGGACATTGTCAGGAGACGCAGCAAACTAAGATCAACGTACCGATCGATTCGAGAAATTGGAGATCTGCTTGACAGCTGTCTTGATGGCGTTGAGGTTGAGCGTCGGATTTCCCTTGTTCGCCTGTGAGGTGCCGATGTGGATGCCCTTTTCGGGTTAGCGCCTCATCGATTAGGTAATCGGGAGCTGTCAAGCCCTAACATCCGAAATGGGAAGTCAATTGCATCCGATGGAGAATCTTTTACATTCTGATCGCTACAGAGGGACGAAACTTTTTTGGCTGTGTGCCATTGCCTCATATCTCTAAAAAGCAGTAGTCGTCCCGGGTTTGCGGGTGTCCACCAATACCAACACCAACGCTGATACATCCCATAGAAGTACACGAATTAAGCCCCATATTCAAATCTAGTATGCTCTTCTCTTCAGCCTCTCCCAACACGTTTAATCGATCGGTTCCCCGATCCCATCTTGCCCGAAAAGAAGTGGAAGGGTAGCCACATCGCAGCCTCGGAATCGACAGGAAGACTCGTTTCAAGCGGGAAGCCAGTAGGAACCCTCAAGATCCCTTGGTATCTCAGCTCATTGGAGCTTCACAAGGGGCCACACCTACCCCAGTAAACGGTCACCACAACCCATTGAATTCACTTCACAAGCAGAGATTGGCGTTCCCTCTATCCGTGAATGGCGATTATCATAAATGGCGTAATGTAAAACAGTTTATAAAAAGAAAAAGGCCTGTATGCCGCATAAACTCCGAGTTGGCGGGGGTAAATAACGTATAATAATTACTCTTTCAGCCCGCATAAATCAGTCCCCAGCGCTGTATCGACCATATACCAAAAGCGCCAGTAAAGGTTCGATTTGTCGTAGTCAAAGGATCCGTCTTCTTTCAGGACAGGTCCATCGCCGACAATATCACCACTGAACCAACTGAGAATAGGAATAGATCGAATGATGCGTTCGCCCATGGACGGTTGCGGTGGTAATGCTTCAGACGCTGGTCGAAGCACCGCCTTTCGGACAGTTGGAATGTGAGTCATGAATTCAGATTGAGATGGTTGAGGAAATCGATGACGAAGAGCGTCATTATCAGAGACCGGCGCCGTAGCAGTGGCAGAGCTTGCGGTCGTTGTAGACTGTTGTGAGATTGTATCGTCGAACTGTTTCAGGTCGGATTTGAGAGATGTGGGGGGGAATGGACGAGGGATTATGGCGGAATCAATGTCTGCAGTACGGAGGAAATCATTTGATGCGGGTGGGCCAAACGTGTAGGGATCAGCGAGCTTCTGCTTGATTGTGTCCCGGGACCCTTTGGGGATTGGAACATCCTCATTGGGCCCGTGGCCGTTGTAGAGCTCGCAATAAACGGAATAGCCATCAATGTCTTGAGGAGAAAAGTGACAGGCACGGTCGGCGGCTGCAAATGAGTCAAACGTGACTTTGATCCAGTGTTCGCCTCCAGCATATTTCTTCGCTTTCTTGTTAGCGTCTGCAGAGAGGGTTCTGTGAACCACAACATCCCCAGATGTCAATAATTGCGGGTATTTGGGCGCGATATCTGGGTCTGTGCGTGGATAATCCTCACAAACAACGCCCTGCGAGATGGTTTCAAATCGATCTATCACCTTCCATTGTGCGGTTCTATCCTTGTAGCCATAAATTATGCACTCTGTTGCAACCGCATCGGGTGTTTTCCGTGTGGTATCGATTGAGGACGAAGTAGCGGTGGGCAACAGCTTTCTTCTGGCTTGTTCTTCCTCTTGTTGGATAGCGAAAAGTCTGCCAAACTCTGCAACGTTTTGGTTCTCGCGTCTAGCTGGCGTGCCAGTTCGGGTTCCGGAACGGGCAGAACTGTATCGGGCATTCCGTCGCTTCCCAAACGATCCAGTCTCCTCCGGAGGCCTTCGTGGATTTCGAGATTCACTATGATGCTGTGAGTTAATGGACGGTTGGTAGCAAGTCAGAGGCAAACAGTCCAGGGAATTAAGAGAGATATCGCGCTTCCAAAAGGAATTGTTGGCCAAGGTAGAGAAATATATGTTCACTCACTCTTTATATAAATAGCCGTAGGGTAAAAGGCCGCCTTTGGGGCCTCTTGCACGTTCCTCGGGAGGCACTGAATGATATTCCATCTGTCAGAGGAAAAAGGATAGCGCTGGGAGGGGGTTTCTTTTTGCAAGTGAGCAAGAAAAGAGACTACTGCGCAGCTTTGGAAGTTTGGATGCATCTATGGTTGGAGGGAAAGCAAATCTGAGAGATTAGTAAGCAACTGAAAATGTTGACAAGTTAACTACCCCGTAATAAATAGTTCATCCTTTCGGATTTTGCGTTCAATCGTTACGCTCCAATGGTTCAGAACTTCAGATGCCGTTCTATCAAGACTCAAATGGCGCGTAACCAGGGACTATGCTTGTGGGTGATTCCTCTCCGGCCCCCAAGGGGCCAAGGGCCTTGTGGCCATAACTACGGAATAGTCGAGCAAGCATCCCTCATCGTATCAGGCCGACTATGGAGGAGGTTGACATCCAATCCATGGCCAGTATTTACAAAGGCGGCAGCCCAACCCTACCAGCCCTGTGTATTCCAAGCATAATATGCCAGCACTTCCCCCATGCAACGATATACCAATGAGCAATATAAAAGGGGTTCACAATCCCCAACTATCAATATGCCAACTCCGCAGGCCAAATCCATTACGTGAATACACAAACCCAGCAAACAACGGTTAGTCTTGATTGGATTTTCTAGTCGCTTGTTGGCAGATGCTGGTTTACGAACCGTTGAAGACTGATGATAGAAATCCACAGGAATAACCAAAGGACCGGAATAGCACTGCTTATTGATCCAAATCCTGGCCCAATGGACACATACCTAGACGATTCGGCGATTAGCGCGGATATTGCCCAGCTTCAAAGCGCCCCCGAATCGAGGGAGCATTTCTACCGGCGCCCGATGTCAGGAATTTTACAGCTCGTGTTCCCCCGACTCGAAGGATACAGCGTTTTTGAATCCGAAGGAGAATCGACAACCGCGGATTTCACCATCCTCAAAGTGTATCAAGCACCAGCCGGGTTGTTGTATAACTTCGATGTCATGGTTGTGGAGAGCAAACGCAGTGATTCATTCAAAACTACCGAGCCTCGACTTTTTGAGCACATGAGGAATTGCAACAATGAGACCGAGAATGTTTATGGTTTGATTCAAAGTGGCTTGCACGTTCAGTTCTATCGGCATTTAGGCTTTCAGATACGCCAGTTAACGCAAACGCTCCACCTTGTGACGGATGCAGCTCAAATTCAACAGTGGCTGGACTATGTAAAAAACAATCCGCTACCGGTTGCACCTTAAGTTGGCTTGGTTACATGCCTGATAGTACATAGTGTTTCTTGGTCGCTAAGAATATTGTTAAGTGTATAGCTGTGTGCTCACTTCGCCAATCCTTCTTTTATTCTCCTACCTCATTGAGGGCAACAATCAATTCAGTATCTGGGATTTGACTGACGGACCTTGTAAGCCACCCCGCTATGGTCTCCGTCAAACTGGATATGTGACTCGACCGGAATCTTCGTCGGTTTTGTCGTAAGCACCTCCTGCCGCTGAATTGGACGCCCACCATCGAGCCATCGAAATGGAGAGCCCAAAGATAGCATGCAGCCGAGTCTAGCTGGCTCGATTGGGCCCAAAGATACCCTGGAAAGGATTAACTGCTGGATCTCAACCGGAAGTAAATGCAATCGCAACATCTGTAGACTTGGGGCCGTTGCTGATACCGCAAGTCCAATGCTTTGCCTTGGAGGCATGTCGGTGCCATTAAGAAATGGCTGTGGTTCTGTGCGCAGTGTCCCATGAAGGCTTTGCACACATACAGTGCACATGAAAAGCTCCTTCACAGAGAGGACAAGGTAATTAATATGCTTACAGGGTGGGCTGGGATTTGGGCTGATCGGATCAAAATGAGACCAGACGTCTTCTTGGACGAGAGCAGGCGCATGTGTCAGGTGTTGGCAGAATATAACGGTAACCCGTTCCAGGCGAATGTAATCGCTCTGAAACGGTTCCCAGGACGGTAGATGCTCCAGTCGGACCAGCGGACCCAATCCGGGCCTAGAATAGTCGACCTCTTTCACCGTGAAATCAAATAATGATTCTAAGGATTGCAGTGGCCAGTCGTCTAAAAGTCGACCTGTTGTACCGACTTCGCAGTACATGCCTCCATTGATGCGAGAAATCTTCCAGAATTCTACCAGCGAAACTAATTTGTGCTTCAGTCGTAGTGGTCGGGCGCCAGTTCGAGCCCAAAGCCGGCATACTCACCGTATATCTCTGAGCTGGAGGTGCTGTACACAGCTCCATGTCGCTGAGAGATACTGCATCTGGGTTGCTGGCTAAACTGCTTAGCGCAATTTTTCGGTTTTGATGCGCCTTGCGATGAACTAAAAATCTCGTTGTCGAGGTCAAATACCCACACTGAAGCGACAAGGCATGCCCTAGAATCAACAAACGGATCCGCAACATCATCTCTTAGTTCCATTTACGCGATAGTGATCGGTACAGGGTGTCAAAGATTGTTTCTGTTAAATCTCAGTAACTCTTGCACTCTCGAAGTCTAATAATGGGGGTGCAAACCTTTGGTTGCAGCACGCAAGCGATTACAGATACCCATAAACATATCATCATCATCATCATCATCTGCGCGCCGATAAGCAAAATATACAGAGCCTGCGTACATATTAGCCGTTTGTCTCATAATGTGGTACTTTGGACGCACCCTGGGCTACAAGATTGAGAAAATGAGTCATATTTTATCAACAGGTAATTTCACAATCACTTGTGTCAACTCGTTGGCTACTGGGTTGAGGAATTAGCAGCCATGTTGCTAAACAAAGTGTTGCAGGATGGACTCGTCGGGGGTGAAATCGACAGGCCTTTGCTAGTTAATTATCGTGCTAATGCCTCTTGGGACAGAATTGATGACTAAATCGACAGACAGCCTGTCGATTCAACCCAATCGTATCTCAATTATTAGAGCTTGTTCTGGATCAAAAAGGGATGTTGTATTGACAAAGAGAGAGTATATACTTGGAACTTGAAGGTTAGCATATTACGGGAATTTATTTTTCCGTTTCTAGCTTAAAGTAACTAACTAACTACGGAGTAGTTAGTTAGTTAGTTAACTCACTCGGTAGGTACCGAGGTACGGAGTATAAGCAACCCACGAGAAGCCAGTCAAAGTCTGCGCCGCCACAGCTGCTTCTCACCCTTGTGGCCTTATTCTTGCCCAACCCCAGATGCTTTGGCAAGAACTCATTTGCGCAGCCCTAGTTCAGCGTTTGACTCGCCCTCATGTCCGGTCACACTGATCTGCCGCGTAGCCCAAAAGGCACCATTTACGAGACAGAGAAGGGATTTGATGCCAGTTTGATGATCGAGGTCGACCCCATAAAAATCAAGTTCATAGGAGAGTTGAAAACATCAGAGGCGTCGTCAATATTCCATGTGAACTACAATGGCAAACCCCGTGTTTTGAAAGTTGTATGTGCCTTGCTACATCCCAAACTTATGATTCTTTCTAACTACTCCCAGTTCCACAATAAGGGAGACCCTGGGTATGCTGATGACGGGATTCGTGACTTGAATCGTGCCCGATGCGAGATCAGAGCCTACTGCCGCCTCAAACAATCTGGCATTTGCGACCAGGGATATGTGCCACAGTTTTACGGATACACGCTTTCCTTGAATCCAGCTGTGCACACCCCTCATTTAGATAGCTTTCAGCGCGATGCTGACTTTCCAAGTGCTATTCTGATGGAATACCTGCCGAATCCCTCATTAATGAACTGCCTCACTTACAGCAAAACGCGAATGTCCAAGGCAGTCGATGGCATCAAACAGATCCATTCAGCTTTGATTGACCACAATGACCCTTATCCCAAGAATATTCTGATTGTTCCTGGTGACCCAGAAAGAGTTGTGTGGTTAGATTTTGATGTTGCAATTACTTACCCCAATAGTGCTTACATTGGAGAAAGGGACCGTGGTTGGCTTGAGATGGAAACTGCGCGTGTTGAGTGTTTCGGGGAGATGCTTGTTGGTACCTCGAACAATTTCACTGCTTGTTGCCTTGTGCTGACAGAATTTCCAGGCAGAAGATCAGATACAGGGCCTTCTACCAAACACAAAATATTACTAAGCTGGTAGTAACATCAGTACACAAAGAGAAGGTGGTTTGTTGGTTTCTTGGGGGGAAAGGCGCGGGGGTGCCATCATGCCATGGTAACTAAGATAGTCAAGGAGACTCTGAAGGTTGGCTATGATCAGTGCTATGGAAACATCTGTGGAAGGCAAAAGCCGCGAAGTATCCCCTTCTATGAGAGATCACAGGGCTTTATCGGCCCTGCTGATGCTGGAAGCACTGTGCCTACCCCACCTTAAGCTGTCTGATTTTTCTCCACAATGCTGAAGAGGAACGAAGACTGCTTGGGGCTAACAGGATCCATGCTGCCCTGAGTGAATAAACATTATTGGCATCCCCGCGCCGACAGGGTCTGGCCATATCCTCTAGCCGATAACGTGTAAGAATGTTGAGTTTGAATTTTGATATCAATTTGAACATGGACCACTGACAATTTAGATCTAGTGCCCTATACCACTCTTCCATTTCTGTGCCAGCGATGGTGACTGGCTTCGAGACAGAATCCGTGTGGGACTTGAAGCTATCAATTCTCTTGTGGTCAAATTAATGTCAGCTAGAAACTGGATTCATGAGCTGGAAGATATGAAGTCTAATCTTCAGTTCATGTTTTTAATTTTATTATGCTGATAGTTTACGGATAGTTAACTAACTGGTCAGCTAACTAGTCCGCGGTTAACTACCAGAGGCATCTGCCTATTAACTATTTGAAGGGATGCGGATTGTGATCCCCCTCAAAGGCGGGTTCCATGGTAAAGGGTAATTCTACGGAGGCCGCCGCCATATGTTTTGGTCCCCTTGAATCCTTGGCACACTTTCGGGCGTTCGCAGGCTTGAGTTTAGGGGTGATCTTGCGGGGGTAAGGGGGGTTGGTGGACCGCTAAGCTGCGTCGAAGGCTTGGGAGAGGCCCCTATACTGAAGGACCGAAACATGTGGCGGCGACCTCCGTATATTGGAGAGATTCGCCTGCATGGAGTTTGCTCCAGGCCCAGGAGTTGAAATCGGTATTTCATGGAGATATTTCTTCATTACTCCGTACGGAGTACGGAGTACTGCCGTCGAGTTTCCACCTGATGGTAGTTAACGCATGGTTTACGGTCGAATTTGATGCAGGATTTCCTTGGCTGAAGATGCTGTATGATTTATGGTCCTGATTCTGTCGACACAAATGCCTTGTAACATTTCGTCTTTCCCCGTTTTTCGAATCCAAGATTTATAGTTATTTATCGCATTTGGCTGGTGGCGAAATCGGCTATCATGAAGGCCCAGAATATCCACTATATACGAGTCAACGGTGGAGTATGTGTAGTCTCGCGGAATATCAATTGGGATTTCTTCGTTCTCCAGCTCTTGGATCCCAAGCGGAAGTGGCCTATTCTCAAAGCGAAGAAAGCCACTGTTATCAATAGTAACAGATCCGATTTTTGGAACTGGATGTCTCGCGAGGCTGAGGAAAATTCGACTGAGATCTCGAAAAAGGTTCATCCGTAGGGTAGGGTCGTCGCGTTTCTTCAACCAAGACTTAGATAGCATCCTTCCTTTATCTTCTTCGATGTATTCATTGAGTAAAAAATTGCTCCGCTCTTTCTCATCATTTAACAGCTCCGGCCCACCCCGATGGCCGACATAATGAGAAGGGGTAGGATATCCGAAAAGGGAGCGCAAGCAGCGACGAACACGATATAAACACCGCATCAGGAACGGCAAGTTATCAATTTGCGAGAACTGATAGCCGAATTAGTGTATCTGACTGACGGCTTTGTGACAAAATTAAGAGTAAAAACATACAACACCAGCGGAGACAGAGAAGCCATACAGTTTAGGAATGGGTATATCTGGACAATTTTCTTGCAACCAGGCATAGGTTCCCGCTTCGCATCGGACCTTTTCATCACTGTTTCCAGGTCGAAAAGCTTCGCCCACACGGTACGGTAGAGGGATTCGAAGAAGCACCCTGTCTCCAGGTTGCTTTTTGCCTTTCCAATCGACGATTGTGACGGGAATGCAAACATTGAAGCTTCCATACAGCCAGTCCTCAACTTCGGCAACATGGCAGGTATTGGGAGACCTCAAATTCAAATGATGAGCAACAATTGACCGAATAGAATCTTTTTGGCTGTTCAGGAAGTCGAAAAATCGGATTTGTTGATCATAGTAACCTCTTCTCTGTTTGGCAAAGGAGTATGTGATCTCCTCACGGAGCAGACGCCGAGTTTTGGCCATCATCTGCGGAGGCCTTGATACCAGCAACCGGCAAGGTATCCGTAGATACTCCGTACTGCTGAATGCAAATGCTTGACCGCGTTGTCCTCGAAGACGCGCTTCGGGACGCGGGATTTCTGGGGACGCGCGCCAAGGGCTTCAATTTCTCAACTTCAACAGTTCAACCACAAGATAACAAGTTAGTTATTACTCCATGGCCAGCAATGGAGTATGGATTGCTAACTTCTAAATTGTGAAATCTTCAAATCAAACATGTTGACATTCCGCATCCTTCTTGCAATCTTGCTTGCTGGCTTTGCTATCGTGCCCTCCCTTCCGAATCTCACCACTGCCCATTTCCGTGATTTCTACACCTTTTTCCTCACCCAGCAAGCTCCTCCCAGTTCACCCTCCTGTAGCTACTCATCTACGCCCTATTTTCCCAGCTGGAACAGTTGGTGGCATCACACCTCTGCAGCGAAATGGGAGGCTAAAAGTAAATCCGGCAGGTGGAATCTACTCTACCACCTCGGGGGAACCGGTCCGTGGATCGAAAAGATTGATGGCGTTTTTGAAGTCGGAGACCATGGGATCGGGCCGCCGTCAGGGTGTGTGGTGGATGGGGTGCATATGGTAATACTGTCTCTTATTTCCGTTCCTTTTCCTTTTTCCGGTGCGATTTCCTCTCTGTCTCAATGATTTCGCTGTCCGTCGAACCTGGACTTCATTCAGTTACCAATATGAAAATGGATGATTTCTTTTACTGAAATCCCTGCGAATGAATTTAGATGTCAAGACATGGGGAAAGATATCCGACATCTAGCGCTGGCGCACGTATGTGACTTCTTTATACCCGAAGCCGCAGCATGCTTTTTTTGCCATTTTAGTTCACGTCCTTACTTTGTATCAAAAAGGTCATTTGGCTCTTCTTGCTCGAATAAATGCCACAGCTACTCCTATGAATGGGACACTTGCTTTTTTGAACAGCTGGTCATATATCACTCAAACCCCCCAGGATGACTTTGACCAGTTAATCTCGCATGGACCTTATGCTGGAACTCTACAAGCCTTCACCACTGGGATGAGGCTGCGAACTCGCTACTCACACCTTATACATCGTAGAAAGCATACCCGATTTTGGGCTAGTGACTGCGAAAGGGTGATTGACACGGCACGATATTTCGCTGCCGGGTTCTTTGGCTTGGACTGGGACGGAAAACATCTCGCTACGCTGGACATTATCCCTGAGACAGCCGACCGTGCTGCTGACACCTTGACTCCTGGAGACACCTGTATTCGATACGTCAGCGACCCTGAACAGGGGCATGATAAAGGGGTGAATATGCTAGCGAAATTCCAACAAACTTATATTCCCCCGATTTCGAATAGATTAGCGAGAGATAATCCGAATATAAAGTTCACTAACTCAGAGATATATAGCATGCAGGAAATGTGCGGGTTCGAGACCATGACGCGAGGTTCAAGTCCTTGGTGCAATGTCTTTTCTACCGATGACTGGGAGAATTTCGAATACGCAAGGGATCTCCTACATTATTACCGTGCAGGACCGGGAAACCCATATGCACCGACAATGGGATGGCTATGGCTAAATAGAACGACGGAATTGCTCTTACACCCTTCAAACGAGGGAGATGTGTTCTTTAGCTTGTAAGTGGCCATCCGTGGGCTCGAGTACTATTATGATTGACAATGGTAGCGTCCATGATGGCGACATCGCACCAATGCTCGCTGCACTAAACGTGTTTGACCAGCCGGACGACCTACCAACGACCCATATCGCAAGAGACCGCCGTTGGCGAACATCACAAGTTATGCCCATGGGCGGTCGAATCATCTTGGAGCGCCTGACTTGCGAGTCGCCAGGGAGGTATCAGGTAGACAACCCAGCTAACGGCGAGCCGCCTAGCTCAAAATCGCGTTTCATTCGCATCAACATCAATGACGGCATTGTCCCCTTGCCCGATTGCAATTCCGGCCCCGATGCAAGCTGCCCCCTGTCTCAGTTTGCGGAGAGAACTCGCTTGCGAGGCGAGGAGGCTGGTGTTTTTGAGGATATCTGCGGCCTTGAAAACTGGGGAAACGGGGGTATTACTTTCCTTAAACAAGAATAGATAAATGATATCAAAATTTCTTACCTTACCTCTGAACGAGTACTTGAATATATTCAGAAAAGTGAGGTTTTCATACGTGATGGAACGTATAGACATACGGAGCACGCCCTGTTCAGTGTGTAATGAAGAACTATGATACTAGGCGGGGAAATAGATAAAGACGATATTTCAACAAGTTCCCGAATGTGGCCATATATACCTAAGGGTACGCATCTATCCATTCCTTCCATAGATCCTGGATAACAAGAATGAGTGGCACCTGGCGTGCTCATTAGCTATTATACACAGGTTTTGCATTATTTTGGAAGGAGAATTAAACAATTTATATTATATTTGATTTATTCTTAATTATATCAGAGTTTCAGCCAGAAATCATGAATGATGAATATTTCTATTTAAAGTGTTGTCGTTCATTTGGAATTTGGCATCATTGATTGATGGCTGTCATTGAGTGGTAGATTACGTTATTAGTCAGCTGACTAGTTATCGCTGACTCAGCTGTCTGATTATCAAACTCTGTCGACCCGCGACGTTGCTTCATCTCAAGCCTGATGCGAAAACGACAGCATGGTTTTTCCTTCCAGAAGGATAAAGGACTCGAATCTCAATCCAGGCTCTGATTTGTTGTTCGATATCGGACTGTCCTGCGATACACTGGCCCAGCCCTCCCATAACTTCCTCCAGTAGCATGCCTCAGCAGCTCTGGTGAGATAGCGTTCTCGAAATATCTTGACGTTGTTATTGGCAATTCGTTTGGCCTTTTCTGGGTTTGCTAGCAGCTCTTCAACCTTGTCCGAAAGATCCGAGAAGTCTCGCTCGACCTCGACGAAATTCTGATTCGGCCCGCTTGACTGCAGCAGATAGTGGTGATGCTGGATATGTTGAAGCTTATGGGCGATGATGACTGATCGGCAGGCTTGCCGATATTTGAATGAGGATGAAAAGGACCGGCCTGGATGATATGTGTTTAGCGCCATGGCTTGATCCTCGGGAGCAGGGGAAGTCACTCTCATACCTTCAACATGTGCAATAAACATATACTTGCAATGGTCCTCCATGCTGATGAAGTGAGATTTTCTACTCCAAACAATCTCTTTCACATCACCCCACGGCTTGTTTCTTGTGACTTCGAGCAATCTTCGCCTTAGCTTAGGTGCGAAGCTCAGTTTACCCCTCCAGACCAGTCTCGGAGTTTTTGAGGACCATGGCATGGTATCCTCCAAGTCAAATTTCTCGATCCGCTTTACCACCTGGTCATAGGGACCAATGTTGCTTGCTGGGTTACCCCAGGCCCAAAACCCAAAGTCTGGAATCAGCCACACAGACTTCTCAGTGGCTTTCCTACTGAGCACCCAAAGGGGATGGCCTTGACCAGATACATCCTCCACTTTGTCTTCAACTGAGAAGATGAACTCGATATTAGGTGCTCTGTTGCCAAGGGCTCGGTGAATTGAGCTCAAAACTGCCAAAATCTTTCGCCGATGGTCTTCCTGGGCAGCGCGAGCTTCTATAATGAACAGATTTCCATTATATATCATTGCTCTTGCCATGCCATTTTGGAGTTTAACTGTGTTCAATGACTTCTTCAAGATACCACCTCGAGAGATCCAGAAGCGAACAGCGCGGTCAACATCCTCATATAGCCCTGGGAAGGCAGTTTGGCATTGTCCTGTGTTAAGAGCTGTATTGTGGTCATCTTGACCATACCGAAATGCCCAAGCGGGCGTGGCCAGCGGTGGGGCTGGTGATATTGTTGGCTTGAACTTGAAGGCTAGGTCTACGCAGCTCGTGCAGTTGAAAATCGTCGCGGTCGTGCAAGCACAGTGGCCGGCGGGGATCAGTTGTGTGAGGATAGGATGAACATTGTCCCTATCCGAGTTCATGCCGAACCATAGCGCAAAGATGCTAATTCCCAAAATAGCAATTAGGATTGATTTGATGATAGCACGCGAGAAATAGGGACAGTTGCGGCGAACAAAATAGGAAAAATCCATGGCGCTTGACATGGGCTTGGGGCAGAATGCGGCAAGAATTGAGATGCAATATTTTTCGACGAAAGTTGTGGGAATGGGGAGGATACCATTTCTCAGGCTTATCCCCTCCAGGGCCCCCTGTGATGCATATATTGGACAAAGATCATGATTACATTGATCTAGACTCCCTAGGCCAAAGAAAACGTTGAGTCTCCACACACGGCGGAAATCTACAAGGGTACGATCGAGTGAAAACACCTGGAGCAGTCCGCGATTCGATGCTAGTGGATACTACCAGGGTTTCTATTAGTCCGCAGGAACGAAATTTGACAGCGACCGAAGTCTCGCTTCTGAATGCAAGGGTCAACCAGAAGCTCGGGTCCAAACGGCGGCCCGTGAAAATCTACCGTCAGTATCCAAAATTCACCCCCCTTGAACATCATGCCTCTTATCTGGATAAAGTTTTCCCGGCCCGGCCCGTTGCTCCTCCATGTTGTCACTTAATCTCCGTCCAGAATGTGTGGTGGATGCGCTACCTACACCCCTGTAAAGCGCTTATGATCCGACAGCCGTTAAGATGTGACAGGTTTCCTTGAACTACATCGGCCTGTCTTTGACAATGTCCTAACCCCTTGCTGAAAATTTTACCCCCGGGCCTCGGGCAACTCTTGATTGAGTATTGCTGTCTAGACATCATGGCGAACACTTTGATGATCAACTGGGACAACCAGGAGAGGGTCCAAGAAGACAAAAGAGCATATCCTCACCAAACCAGCGCAGCAGGGCATATCGAATAAAGGTGACCTACCACTCTCTTAAACCATGTGTGCAGGGAAATAGTTACATCCCCAAATCTCCAGCGTTTCCGCCCCGTTCCTTCTACACAAACAAAGATCCATCTCCAGTCTCCATCAAAAGGACTGGACGAATGGGCCTAATAAAGGAGCCAGACCTTAGCTCGTTTGGCGACGTGACATCGACTTGCTAAAAGCCCGCATCTCAGGCGCGGGAAAGCCTAGTCTGAGAGGGGAAACCCCCGACTATAACCCTGCTTACGGCCTTGATCTTGGGGCAAGGGATAGAGTGCGGTGGGCAAATAATGAGTACTGTCGCATCTTTTGGTTCCGTTCAGATGCGTTTCTACGCGCGCAGCAGGTCCCTAGTATCTCCTTGGGCGGAATATAAAATGCAGTCAATTTCCTCGTTCTTTGCCTCTCAAACCATCATCTTCGACAGTCCATAATCACTCCGCTTCAAGTCTCTAGCTCTTTCCAACGATGCTGTCCGCCGGTAGCCTCCTTCTCTGCATGGCAGCCCTAGCTGGCACCCTGGCCGAGGCTGCTCCAGGCAGCCACAAGCTCCCTCTGTTCAACGGTGTCAAAGTTGTCCAAGCGTCTGTTGACACGTCTGCCTCCCCTGAATTTACTGGTATGACACATGCCCTTCTTTCCGTCGTCTATGTCAAAGCTAGATCTTTTGTAAAGCTGACAGACTCATGGGCAGTTCTTGATAGCTTCAGCTGCAAAGGGTCCACTCTCTGCGGTAGGGGCGTGTCGGCGGCGGATTGTGGCGCCGCTTATCGTATAATCGATAGGAATCATCGATACTTTACCGGATCTGGGTAGGTTAAATCCCAATTTATACTCCAAGACTGTTCAGACGGAATCTAATCGCTACCGTGACCCCAATAGAGCCACTCAAACCGGTGTCTGCTACAAAAAGTGCGGCATTTTTGTCGAAGGGGGTAATTGCGATTTATCGGGGAAGGAGATGATTGACGGTTACAACCAACTTCGGAGCAGAGGCTGCAAAATTTGCGGAAGCAAGACCTACAATGATGGCTGCCGGTTGGTTATCAACTATGTCACTGGCTGCTAGGTTTCCAAATCACATTTTTTCGCACGTATGAGCATTAGATGGAATATTGGACGTATAGAATGATCTGTGGTGCGGGAGTAGAAGTATGGGGCTTTGCACTTGCTTTCTGTTTGCGTGCTACAGGATTTTAGTTTCTTCCATTCTTTACCATGCACAAGTACAAAGGTACTGATTGGGTGTTCTCTTTAACCTGCCAGTTAGCTACTTTGCTAAATGAACATATCAATGCCTACTAAGTAGTTTAGCCCCAGAGAAATGAAGTGAGAGATAATGAGCAATGCCGTCAGATTCATAGTCAGCAAAAGAAGCACAAGCAGATATTTTTTATAGCAACATGGACTCATATGAGATTCGTCTTCTAAGTTTTAACCTTAAGATAAGCAGTCGCTCTGAGCGCTCTCAGCCGCATGAGCCAAATAGATACCTGGACTTGAAATTAAAATGGTCAGCGAGTTAAGAATGGAGTGCATCGAGTTGTCTCCTCGAAGCTTCAAGTCTTTTAAAGCCTCTGGCTTCGACCACTGACTATGGAGGAGAAATCCGACTTTCAAAGCTCCATTTGGTCAGCCCCCTACCCTGTGCTAACTACTGCTTACCCCAGAATTCCTCGGCCAAAAAGTGCGATTAAGCACAAAAGCCAAGGCTCCACCTCCGATAAGGTTATCTGTGCTTATGACCACTAGTTACTTGTAACTCTCTGACTTTGACTGATATCAGAATGGCGATGGCCGGTCAAGGCAAAATGGGAGCAATAGGTCAAGTGAATTTCTCCAGCAGTCACCTTGCTCACCAGTTCTACCCCAATCACTCAGAGCATTTGCTGCTTGTCACGCTACTAATATCAGAAGACCACCCAAATAATAGCTCACCTTGCTGTCTCAGCATAATAGCACTTTCAGTAATTTGGGAAATGGTTTTGTAGCAGTTCTGCTATGTAATCCTAGCAAGAGTGATTGAGTGGCTTGAAATTCGAATGGCTGCATTCGGAATTAAAAGTTGTTATTAAAGACTCTTAATCTGTTGAAGCAAGAGATTCATAATGCAGTTGTTATTTACTACAGAGGAAAAGACTAAGAACATCACATGGAAGGCTAAATCCAGAATGGTTAGCATGACACACCTACCACGCTGTCGGGTGCCGACCCATGCAGCCAATCAGCAGCAAAGCCGGTCATCGGCGCTTCGGCACGACCTTCTCCGCTCCCACCAATCAGTAGAGCGTTCGCTCCCGAGCCGATGGCCCCTTGGTTACATAATGATCCGTCATCAGGCACCGCCCTGGCTCGCCCACCTGAACCACCATCCGATTCCCAGCGGACAAATACAGTACCGCCCGAATAATATCATGCTGGGGGCAAAGGCCACTCCACATCAGTCCGGCTCGCCGCTCCTCCCCGTCGGCCGACGCACTGAAGTTGGATTACATCTCCATTAGCTCAGCATCACCAAAGCCTTCTGCGGAAATATTATCCCCACAGGTTCCCCACGACGGAAGAACCATTTGCTCCCTGGCCTCGTGGTTGTTTTCTGGCACCATCCTGTGTCTCCAGTCGTCGAGCTGGAAAAGTCAGTAGTGGAGCGGAAATTCCACAGAAATCATGCTTGTGAAACTCAATTCCCGGCCATACGATTGAAGTCCGGGGGGGTTTCTGGGTTCTAGGATAAGAATTATTACTTTCGGGACGCGGGGTGCTACCTTCGTAGGCACTTGGTTATATAGAAGCTAGCCGCATGTTTTTGCTCTTGCCATTTGCTTAGGTCTACGTCTCGCCTGTTGGAACGGTTGCTTGAGAAACTATTCAAAGCTCACGGTCACCATGCCCGTCTTTACTGAATTCGCAACATCGAGTCGGCAACTGCGCGTTTTGCCTTCATTTGCTAGCCCATTACCCCGCCTCAGCCCTGCTTTTGACAAAAAGGAAGACAGATATGAAGTGGTCGTTGTCGGGGTATGTGCACACCTATCATCGAGTGCTCCTACGCCATCCTAGGTGCCATACGCATTGCTGCGCAACATCAGCTAACCTCAATGCTGTAGGCTGGTCCCGCGGGACTTATGCTCAATCTCCTCCTAGCACGATACGGTCTCAGTGACGAATCCCTACTCTGCATCGATTCAAAATCAAGTACACTCCTCTCCGGCCAGGCCGATGGGCTGCAGCCTAGAACACTTGAAGTGCTACGGAGTTTAGGCGTGCTGGATGAACTCGACAATGAAGGTTGCCACATGCACCAAATCGCTTTTTGGAACCCTTCTAGCGATGGCGGTATCGAACGAACTTCAACTGTGCCCGACATTGCGGTCCGTGCGAGATATCCGTACGAAATCACCATTCACCAGGGCAGAATCGAGCGTGTCCTGGAAACGGATTTGCTTAGATACTCGAAACGTGGCGTGATGCGTTCAACAAACTTGGTTGATGTGAAAATCGACGAAGAAGGGGACCCCGAATTCCCCGTCGTAGCGGTAATCGAGACTGAGCAGGGCCAGAAGACCATTAGAACCAAACACCTCGTTGGTGCCGACGGCGCGCACTCGGTTGTGCGACGGAAGATGGGTTTAATGTTGGAAGGCGAATCTTCGGATCACATCTGGGGTGTTACTGATTTTGTCGCCGTGACTGATTTCCCTGATATTCGCAAACGATGCGCCATTCACTCGGACTCTGGCTCTGTCATGGTCATTCCTCGGGAGCGCATCCAATCAGGGGAATACCTCACCCGCTTATATGTCCAGGTCCCAGGCGCTGTGAAGCCAGACGACGAATCAACAGCCGCCAATGGCATGACCGAGGATGCTAAACGGGAAGCAAAGGCTAGACGAGCACAGGTGAATGCAGAGAGCATATTCGAGCAAGCCAGACAAGTATTCAAGCCATACAGCATCAGGATGCGAGACGAAAACGCCATCGATTGGTGGGCCGCATATCAGATTGGTCAGCGAATGACAAGCCAGTTCTCCGTAAAGGACTCGCGAGGAAAGGAGAGAGTTTTCATTGTTGGCGATGGTAAGGCCCTTGGACCTGATGTAGGCTGTTCCATGCTAACTCTCAGCAGCTTGCCACACCCATAGTCCAAAGGTAACAATATTTCTCCACTATGCTTCAATAATTTGATACATCACCTCTTCTATCAAAATAAAATGACTAAGTTTATTCTAGGCTGGCCAAGGGATGAATGTGTCTATGATGGACTCTTACAACCTTGCGTGGAAACTTGTCTATGCTATCCACGGTTTAACTCCGGATTCAAAGGCCAGCTCTGAACAATCAGATCGCATCCTTGAAACATATCAAACCGAACGTCACACAGTTGCTCAACAGCTGATCGACTTCGACAAGGCGTTCGCTGGCATGTTCTCTGGTAAAATCAAAACGGAAGAGGAGAGCGGCCTCACTCACGACGAATTCTTGAACGTGTTTCAAACCGGAAACGGCTTCTCGAGCGGATGTGGTGTTGAATACATAGAGGGCATTCTTGTGGACAAGGATGTCAATGATACCGTTGTTGGAACAGACTACTTGTCTGGAATCCTACGACCTGGAAGACGTCTTCTTAATGTTCAAGTCGTACGACATGCAGATGCTAACCCCCGGAATCTCCAGGACGGTAAGTACTTCCCAGCGACGCTATTTCCATTATTTAACAGACTTGGGCACTAATCCAAGATAGACTTCCCATCAAATGGTCGTTTCCGGGTTCTCTGCCTTGCCTCAACCGATCTTCTCATCTCTGACGGCGCTTCCGCAAAGGCATTCACTGGGATCAATGAAATCATCTCCAAATTCCCAGAAAATCTCATTGAGCTCGTCGGCGTCTACCCGTCTCAACTCGGAGATTTCTATTGGCAGGATGTCCCCAAGGTCATCAAACAACGCGCCGAGATGCGTTTCCACTCTGGGTCCATTGACACCGTTTATAAGATTTACGGCGTATCCGCTGAAAAGGGAGCAATCGCCATCATCCGACCGGATGGGTACGTTGGAGCTGTCGTACCGTTATCCGGTCTGCAGAAAGTGGAGGAGTATCTTTCACGTTGTGTGTGCAAAGCTTGAAGAAAATAATACCCAGATTAGAAACAAGATAGTCATTAAACCAAATAAGAAACAAAATTCATCACTTTCAACTCACGAATACATGACTGTTTTCGACCTCAGTGCTCAAAGATCCTATGACGGGTCGGAAAAACAATGTTCCTCGTCCATGGATATTAACCTCACCCGTTGAACGTCAGTCGAATTCCGGCTCCAGAGCATTCCTCACGAGGTTGGATACTTATTAATCCTTCAGATATATGATTATGCTGCTTCGAATATTGGTGTGCTAGCATAAATACGGACCATATTTCAACACCTCAGGTCTTGTGATGGTCCGCGGCTGTTAGTTAGCCCGATGCTTTCTCCAGGCCCTTTTCCTTGACAGTTCTCTGTACCACAAATTTCCCCTACTATAGATGTAGTAGATACGGAAGAAAGGGTCAGAATGCTATCATGCCTGTGTATTAAGCCAACCAGGCTCCTGTGATGAATCCTCGCGGAAGGCATTGATAGACATGTATAGCTTATGTGTCTCAATATGTCGCTCTTCTGGATTCATCTATTCTATCTATATCTGTACATGGTACAGAGCCTCTTTTATACTATCTATATATTTTGCTAGAGATGCCTCCATCTCTATTTTTGGGGTTCTCAAAAACCACTCTGGAGGGAACAATATTCTTAGGAAGTTCTGCGCTCCCAAGGAACATATAACATGCCAGCACCAGTCTTAACAAATTAGCAGATTCCTTTATTGGCCCCTTGGGCTGGTTCAGGAGAGATTGACCTTGAGCTTTGCTAAAAAATTGTACTTGGTATCAACCAAAAAGCACGTGCTCTAGGAACCCCTTTCCTTAGCGAGATACTGTGACCTAATGAGCTCTCCATTCACACATTCATCAAAGCTGTACACTTCACTTTCTCTGTTTCTCCCACATACCTAGTCGTTCAGCTTGCCAGAATCCGGCCCATGCCAGTGGGAACCGCCTCTGTCAAGGCATCGTGCTCTTCCTAGGGACCATGGAACGCAACGGCATCTCCCAAGTACATTGGAAAAGAGCTGTCTTACTCTTCTCCGTTCTTTCTTATTCTCCAGCTTGTCTTACCGAGAATACGAGTCGATCCATTTCTACAATTGGCTTAAATTCGGATAGGATATATCTCACAGGAAACCGGAAACCATCCCTGTATACTAAGGGCTTTACCAGCTGCATGGGCAATCCGCTAATCAGTATCACTCGTTTAGATGCCGCAATTTACAACAGCAATGAAACCTTTGTTTTTCATCTAGAAGGATCGACGTCCGTCCCTAACTCTGGAGTTATCAGTATGCTTTTCGGCTCCTTTGGGTGGAAGATTAACTAACTGTGTGTATCAAACAGTTGATATCAGCATATTTGCCTATGGGATGGAGAGATTCCGTCTGGCTTTTGATCCTTGCTCCGCAAATATGTCTAGGTTGGTAGACCCGAATCCTCGCCTACTTGCTGCCTATGCTCACATCATCTCATAGCTTATGTCCTCTTGACGTGAATATTCGCATCAAAGAACAAGCTCGATTCTCGATTGCTCAACTCGGCGTTATGGAGCTTCGGCCAACAGTCTATAAACTTCCTGACTTTGAGGGACAAGTTATACTTCGGACATCCTCGAAAAGTTCTGCATCACATTTATCGTACTATGTGTCTGAATTAACAAATGGTGCCAGCTTTTCCCATCCCTATGTGATAGGACCCATGCTTGCCGCATTCACGGTTCTTTCTATGCTCTCCTCTTTTGCTTTGGCAATATATGCTGGAGATATCGAGTCTACACGGACCCATTACGCCCATGGCCCGTCCACCTTAGCGATATTCGCCATCTTTCATCACATCTACTCTTCGGGGGCATTGGCGGTAAACTGGCCCAGCGCCTTGGTTGCGTTTTGGTCAAATTATTCATGGTTCGCCGGTATGATTTACTCACAAAAAATGCAGAGTGCTATTGATTGGGTTACTGGTAACGACCTGGAAAGCGTTCACCGTTTCAATTCATGCACTCTTGTTACTATCGCACCCCCTGGACAAATGTATAACCTTACCCAAAGATATACAAAACTGTCTTTACCCATTGGCGAAGGCCCTTCAATCCGTCCAGGAGATCTTCTCGCGAGAGCTCCTAACATGCCAGTATCAGACTCTTCAGGATACCCGTCCGGATCCCATTCATTTCAGAGCCACACGGGGTTCCCTATGGTTTTAAGTGCTGCTAAAATATCGGCATCCAACGCATTTTTAACTAGTTTGCTTTGGCTACTTGCCTTTATCGGAGCCGCAATAGCTGCCATAATTTCGCTCAAAGCTATGCTCGACTTCTTTATTCGGTTTAGACTAGTGAGGACGGGTCGTCTTGAATATTTCCGCGCTCACTGGCTTGCCTATGCCTTGGCTACCGTCTTCCGTCTCGTTTTTATCAACTTCTTCTTTCTCAGCTTCCTAGCTTTGTTCCAACTCAAGTTAGGCGGCTCTAAGGCAGTAGTTGCGATTGCTGCTACTACCCTCGCGATTGTCTCTATTGGGTTGCTCGGAGTCTCTGGCTATGCGCTGCATTTTCGGCTCAGAGGTGGGAAGTTGACCTATGACAAGAAAACATGCTATTTGCAGAAGACATATATTCACAAAGTTGTTCCGTGGTATCGATTGGTTAGGGACGATGTCTCTCCGGAGGACGACCCTGATATCAAGGCTATTCGTCTTCCCTGTTACACACTTCGCTACAGACCTTCAGCCTCCGAGCGAGACCACATTCATACCGACTGCAATTTCCTTTTGCGCTTCTCGTGGCTTTCAGCACGCTACCGATCAAACAGGTGGTGGTTTTTTTCCTTATGGGTGCTCTACGACCTGGCTCGGGCGGGATTCTTAGGGGCGGCAGCGCCGTCCGGCATGATCCAGGTTTTCGGTCTTCTTTGCTTGGAGCTCATCTCCGTGATACTTATAGCATGGGCCAAACCTTTTGAAGCAACACGCTTAAACGTTCTTATGTTGTATCTCCTAGGCTTCAGCAAAATAGCCACACTAGCAATCTCATCGACCTTCCACCCAGCATTCAACCTTGGGAGGATCACTACGGCATTCTTAGGCTTGGGCATAATAGCCCTTCACACCACCCTTTCGCTTGCCTTGCTGGTTTCCATTGCTACGGGCCTCGTTTCAACATACCTTTCCTTCACCAGATACCGGGAGATAGCACCGCGGGACCGGCCTGCGAAGGGGCTTCGCCAAAGGTATCTTAACCACGTTACCAAAGCTTCAAGCAGGAAACGCAGGCAGGAAAGCGTTTCTCGTTCGCCAGTAGCGTTTGGGTCCCTTAGGGGTCCTTCGCTCTCGGCGTCTTCAACCCAAGGATACCCAAGGGTAGGGGATGGATACACAACAGAAACGCCTACGGGCAGATTCTTGTCCCCTACAACTTCTCAAGTTTCGTTTGGGCATCACTTTGGGTCGAGCTTCCCGCAAATCGACAGCACTAGGTGGTATGCATCCCTTCTCTCCCCATGTCGTTTGTTCTCAAATATCAGCCAGTTCTGACTAAAGTAGGAGCCCCGGCGCTGGCCGGTTTACTGTTACCGCTGTGCCCAGTAGCCATCGAACAGCTGAGCGTACGCCAGCACGGGAGAGTAGCGAATCTGACCGGGGCGTCTTTGAAGTCTTTTAAGTTGAGCGTTCATTGTTTTTTTTCCTCTTGCCGGTCAGATTCGTTGCTCCCCTTGGTTTAGAAGCGCTTCAAGAACTAGGCGGGTTTTCTTCGAGGCGTAGGGATGAGCATAAAGGGCGTTTAGGCGCACCAATCCAGCCATAGTATTGTTTTGTCCAAACTACTTATCTACCTCTTTTCTTTAAAGGAAAAGGACATCATGTCATTGGGTTGCAGCTCGCCGGGTATGCATCCTTCACTGGCACTGGAGCGAACCTATATTCTGCACCTCGATCGTCGTGTCAATCCACTCAATTGCAGCACTCCATCTGTAGAATTCTTTTCAATTTCCCAAGCCTGGAAAACGTCCCCCAGGCCGAGGCTCTTGTAGTGATTCAGCTTGGGGGCGAAACTATGGAGTACATGAGAATTTGGTAGGCTAGCGTCGATCAAAACTGAGACACAGCCCGAGTTCGTGGGTCAGCCAGACAGATGGTTCTGGGGCTAATGAACAACCGGAGAGGCGAGACCACGATAGTTGCGAGGGAACATTCATCACTGTGTGTTCCAAGCGTTGAACTCGCTTATGGAGCCAAATAACGGTAACTAGACGGTGCGTTTCATCCCAAGCTACAGTAGCACTGTAGCAGTGGAGGATATGAGAAACCAGCACGCTGAGGTTCCCTCATTTCTTGGGGAAAAATGGGTCGAAATGGGAACGTCGCAGGCTTGGTCTCATTACCGGCGTGTCATGTTGCTGGGGCAGGAAAAGTCCCAGTCCGTGTCCGAAGGAAAAGGCTATCGAGTTTTCGAGCAAGGGCTGTCTCGGCTGATCGTCAGTTTGAAGCATGGATGGGCTCCCGGAGGAGTGTTTTCATAAGGGAAAGTAGTTAGGAGGACGGAGTTCGCCGTGGGCTTGGTCATCCAACTTGCGGAGCAAGTTGGTTCATCGCAGTTCACTCACTACGAGTTTTGCGACCAACTGGAATATTCAATCTGTCCGAATGTCGCTCAGGCAGTTCATTGCACTGTTCCCCACCGTTTTCCCCATGATTTTCGAGGCCAAAAGTGAAGAATTCACATTGCCGGCTATAAAGAATACCAGGGGCTGTTTTCCAACTATTTTTTTTTTTCTTCAAAATCTCCTACGCTGTGGTGTGACGGTGATTGCGAATCTAACGGTGATCATCCCAGCTTTCGCATTGTCCGTGAAGAGAATCTATAAAAATAGACGATCGGCACGGCGTCATTTAACCCAAGTAAACGGCCTGTGCGACTCTCCCCGCAACGGGATTGAGCGTTCCATCGATTTTGCCCAAATTTCACATGTAGTCGAGGAGAGATTGAGCGATCAATAATAGTACACGGAAGTGATAATAGTGCCAATTGTCACCTCACAACAGCTGCGAGACTCGAAACGTCGAATCCCGGTAATAATAGTTGGGTCACAAATTAATATAATCATCCTTCGTTAACCACCGAGAGTGCCATCAGCGTTTGAATCTGATTCTGGTGCTCGTAACCGGAAAGGGTGGGAGAAAACGTGGGAGTGGCAGTCGACAACTTCAGACGATGGCAATTTCATTGGCTCGATGGAAAATGATTTGCTTGAAAGCGGTTGAAAGGAGACCACTGGCTGCTGACCGTCTCGAATTGTTCTAGGCTGGCGCGAGGACCGGGATAATCGAGGCAAGGCAGGGAAAACCATGTGATGGGCTGAAGAGCCTCCCTGCTTCCCTATTTTTGGCAACCCGAAAGCGGAGAAAAAGGCTCTGGAGGAAATGTTGCAAGTAGATGTTACTGGAGGGTGAGGCCGGAAGGATGCGAGCTCAAATGCAACGGTAGATGAAAATGCTGTCAATCATGCTGCTCCAACAAAACCATCTCGTCATGTGCTTTTCGATTCACGACGTCGTTTTCTGGTTGAAAAAAATTTACAAATTCAATGCGAGAGTTTTGTCAAAAAAAAGGGATCTTCCCGAAAGCCAGCCAGGGTTACACAAGATAGGGACTGAAGCATGGGGGATGATCATCGTGCATGACGGCATGCACTCCATGCTCTGGTGCGAGTCGTGATTTGACCCTGCCTGGCTCGTCACTGTGATGAAGTGCATCTTGCAGGATGGACAGACACGCGGACACGCGGGTTTCTCTGTTGGTGAAATGAGACTGGCTGGTCTGCAAAGCGCTAGAATGGCTGCTGGCAGTGCCATTGGCTGGAGCTCAACACGAATGCGCGTTCTTACGCCGGGGGTGGTCAACAAGAAAAGGAATTCCGAGAACCATCCATGTGGCATCGTGAGTGCATGTTTTCGAAGTGGAGAATCAATCTCATTGTCAAATTTCTTGAAAACAGGGCGACAAACCCATTCGTGCGGGTTGCATGAAGTGTTAGCACAAACAGCATCCCAGAGAGTCTGGTTCATTTCTCATGATTCACACATGTTGACACTGCCATCAAGAGATTGAAGCCCAAAAAGAATGAACTTCCAGATAAATTTCACTTTTGTCCAGACAAATCGTCGCTCTCTGCGATTCCTGCCATGTTTCTGCGGTCTCCAGACTCTCAAAACCTCGGTTTCTGATTCGCCAAAACCCAGGTTGTCAACATGAAATAATGGAGGTAACCCTCGTTTCTGGGGGTGTTTCGATTCGCAGCCACTCTTCTGCCTTTGATGAAACGAGGAAACAAAGCGAGTAGGGTGAAATAAAACCATTGTTAAGTTAGTTGACACATTATCAGACGAGGACCAGGGTCACTGTTGCGGCGTATCGCCGGTGCTTGAAGTAAACTGAGCTGCTCATTAGACGTTGGAAATGCTGGTTACTTGCGCATTCGCTTCCAAACCGATGAGAAAAAGACAGTTGGGAAGGCCCGACATGATTGACAAGTCGACGACGAGGCCCTTCCCCTTCGACAGGCGTGTGGTGCGCTCTTCCATCATGCACTAGGAGGTGGTCCCCGTGTCATAAACTCATTGGATAGCCGACGCTCTTGGAGTCTCTCACGGAGATGCGGAGGACATTTGCAACCTCAAATGACTTGATGCCTCCATCGCTTGTCGCCTGACGATCCCTGCCTCGTGGCTCTTTGGGTTTGGCCTTGCAATCTTGTGGACTTCGTGATCCGAGCATCCTTGCGAATCCCACGAGGACAGTCGGGCCATTGATTGGAACCTTCCCGCAGGTCGTAAAACAATTGTCATTCCTTGCGACTCTGGGCCGCCACAGCACACCGAACCGCTACAACAGGATTCGCAGGCCACCATCTGAATTGGCTCTCGCAGCCATACGAGTTTGACCAGTCTGAACACAAATGTTAGCAGGAGTTGAAAAGACACACACTCGCAGGAACTGTCTGAAAAATTGGCCCGCAATAGGCTGTGTATGCATTTTCCACTTTTGCATCAAGTGAAAATGTACCCCGTATCCAGGATTCATGCGCATACTTCTCCGCCAGGATCCTCAGCTCTCGGATCCCCCTAGTAAGCCAAGGCGGCTGGTCTGAGGAAAAGAGCGCCCTAGCTGCTCGGAGGGCGGTTCCGGCATGATTAGTGTCGTTGCAATTGGAGATCGAAGCGTCGAGTCGATCGTGTTGGACGTGGGATGAGAACTCCATCCCATGCGAGCAGGAAGCCGGTCGAAAGAACCTCAAGAGGATGGCTTGCAGTCACATCTCCGATTGTTGTGCCCAGGCATGATGGACGTTGTCGTTGATCGGCGGGTTTTCCCCAGGTTTGGGATGATGCAGCTTACTAAGCACCATGCGGTGCAAACAGCTCGAGGTCGTCAAATGAGCAGCAAGTCAATACAAGAGTAGATACTCTTTGTCATGGAGCTCTGCAAACATGTTTAGTTATGCAGGGGCGGAAGCTTTCACATCCCTCGCCTGAAATGACCTTGTGCTTGTAATATTTGATACTTTCAACTTGCGACCGGCTTATGATATCCCAATAACTTCCAAATTGCCCCAGGTCCCAGAACTGGAAATTACAAAGTGAATGTCCTTGGACCCAGGCAGAGATTGCGAAGCACAATACGGAGTATGAATTGTGCATTTTCTTGCTTGTGATTTCTCGCCGGCTTGGTCGCGTCTAGATCAAGGCGGATCTTGTCAGGCCATTGTTTTCGCCCATGCTCAAGACAGTTTTCCCTGGAGCCCCAACCTGACTGAGGCTGAAGACCGCTATTAGTTCGGCGGGGTCGAGTCTAGCCCAGTAAGTCAGTTGTGGGCGCAGGGTGGAGGCGAGAAATGAGGAAACAAGCGTCCATTGCATTCCAGCGAGCTGGGCTTTGGACGGGAAGATGTCGCAAGCTTGAAGGTTTTCTTGAGTGGAAAGCTCTCCAGTTTACCCCCGCAAAGACATTGAATCAAGGTAAAGAGATTGCTCTCGAATTCGGATGATGAATTACTTGTCCTGACTCCTGTGCCTTGTAATAACTGGTCCGTGGCACTGTTCTTGTGGCTCACGGATTGCCAGCTACCAGGTGCAACCGGGTTCCAGATGTCTTCGAGAAGGTTGGGGAAGCAGCGATGTTAAAGTAGGAGTATCGCTATGATGGCGTGCGGCCAAACATGTTCCGTCCCAGGAACCAGATTTCGGACCGTCGAAGACTTGAGTTTGAACTGTTAGTCTGTCGCCTCCCTGGGAGCTCGGTAAAGAATCGAACAACTAACGGAGGATTCCGCTCTTGAGTTCTGAGTCAGGAGTCTCCACGCAAGTTTGCTGGAATCTGGAGACTGGCGCCTGAGGTTCATCAGCATCAGCCCAAGTTGGCAAGCCCTCGTCGCCAGTTACTTTGAAATCGCAGAAGGTTGTGGTTGGACCTTGAGGCTTGCAGTGCTGCCAGAGCAGACAGGCCAGGCGCACGAAACCCAGGAAACGGGTGGCCTGCGCATCTTACTCCCGGCCGTGTCATCCCCAATAATCTCGCCTGTCCCCACCGCTTCCCCGAACGAGCGATCGGTGGGAAAGGGGGAAGCTTTGGGGGAAGCACTCCGTACTAACGTTAACTGCCCCCGCCACCAAGTCGCGGGCTCGTAAACAGAGTTTCCCCAAACACGTGGGACGTGAGGATGATCGGCCTGGCACCCCCACCCCCCCTTTTCTGCAGCCAATCGCTGCCGCTGTGGCTCAGGCTGCAGGTTAGCAGCGTGACCTGAAGGGGAAGAAGGGTGCCAGTTGGGTGCATTGACCGGGCGGTCGCGGGTTGGAGGCCGGGTCGCTGCCAATGATTCTTTACTAGTGCCGAGGCGGTCGGGCGCCATGTGGGTGTAATTGCAAGCGTCCTGTAATAAATATTCAATGGGAGGTAGTACATTAGTACCCCGTAATAAGTTACCAAGCCTGGGCTCCATGCATTGAGGAGCATCCTGTTTGGAGCGAGAATCCTCAAGCGATGAGAGCCCGGCCGTGAGATCGATCTCCATACTTGGGAGATGCTTCCGCTTTCCAAACCACGAGAGAGTTTATCACTAGCAGTCCAGCTACGCTTCCCAGCAGTCCAAACCCCGGTCAACGCGCCGGCAATCTTTCGATGGAATCGCAGGGATACCACGGAGTACGGAGTACCGGGGCGTGTTTTCGAGAGCGAGGTTAAAGACGCGAGATATTGTGTTGCAGGGAATGGAAATACGTGAAAAATAGGTAATTTTGATGTCTGATGGACCAATCTCACGCCTTGTTTTGGCGCCAGGAAATTTCTAAACGGGAATGGTCGTAACGATGGGACGAACGGAGTATGCATTCCCGTATCAGTCAAATCTCCCAGATCGTATTATTACAGGATGCATCGGAAATTTTTAGCCACTCAACGTGGTCGAAATGTTCCATTTTTAACCAAGCATCTCAGCTCCAAGAGAAGACAACTAATATTCGTAAAATAATATTAATGGCTGGACGAAGAGAATAATGATGGTGATGGCATCCTTGCTGAGCAGGATCAATCCCACCATTGCATAAACGGAGCCCTGTTGTCCGATAACAATTTCAGATCTGCCAACAGCGGTTCCACTGATTCGCGCTCTATGAGGATGAACAGCCGTCCTCCAAACGATGCAATCCGCGCGGGGCGACCCGTTTAAAGCTGCGAAGCAACAAATATAATTTCTTGTTGTATCGGCGACGAACAAATGGTGAAGATCATCGTCGATCTCGCTTAAGGTGGCATAAAGGACTCTCGCTTCTCCCCGCCAATTGAAGCGCGCTGGCCTGAAGCTCGCATGTCTCGAATCTTAAATTCCGGCAGCCACATTCCTGCATTGCCGGTCGTTTTCGTCCACTCGTTTTTCGATCCCCTTGACCCTTTCTTCTCTTTTGCAAGCACCCGAGCGGTTGACCGAATAATTATCATGACGAAATTGAGACATTTTGAGCTTTGCCGGGGTTGGAAGGACATTCCTTCCTGCCACATGGCACCCACGAGCCAGCTCCAGCTCGTATTGATATTATTTTCGTCCGCAAAGAAAGCCTCAAAGGACCCCCCTTTTTTCCCCTTTTTCTTCTTCTGCAAGGCTTTCTTGAGCACAAATTTACTTTCCGGTGAGCCTGTCTTTTTTTGGGTTGTCCAGACACCAGCCCACCAAGCAATCATTGAATGAGAAATACAGATGAAGCTGGTTGCTTTTTCCCCCCTTGGTGGTGACCCTTTGTTCGAACCAAATAATTGCGATGAAGATCCTTTTGTGACGGCAATCAATGTACAATGGCTCCCGGGAAAGCACAGAAAAAAGAAATCAAATAATTATGGTGATTTGATATTAGCGTTTGCCAGGCCGAGGAAATGGGGACTCGCAAGGCTCACTGGGGCTTCGTGATCGATATGATCATATCATGTTCATCGTGTACGCTTGACGGGACAGAAGGCATCGTAGGCATCCCCCAGGCTCCAGCTGTGACCCTGACGAGCTTGGCCGCGAATCGGAGATTTTGTTCCGTGAGCTGTTGCCCGGATCACCTCCATCCTTCAGAAAATGCGATCTCATGAACCCTGCATCGCACAGCATCAACCCGTTCCTTGGCGCTTATCCAGAGAGGGGAATTGCTAAGCCGCTAGTGCCGCGGAAGCCGATGTCCCATGATCCTGGGAACCCAAGAGAATGGAGCGTGGAGATCCTCAAGCAGTAGCCAAAGCTTTTCTTTCTTGCTGGTTGTCAAGACAGGCTCACACCGGGCGGGAACGAAAAGACGGTCAAGACGGAATCATGGTCATGTGTTGGCCGGAAGGCGGGCTCCCACCTACGGGCAGCTTGACGATGTTGATCGTTTCCAGAACAATGCACGATCATGAAACGGCACAAAAGCCCCTTTGAAACCGGCGATCGCAGCTCGACAACGGGCCATGATTCCGTGCAGTGTGTGTCTGTGTCTTGTTGTGGTTCGAATCCTCCAGCGCACGAGGCCGATCCCACTTTCTGCCCGTCAAGCCACCGCTAGCCGCCTCTGGCTAGCGCCGTATCATAAAGCTGAACCCGAAATACCGTTCTGTCACGTCACGGACCCGTCATGGTACGCCAAGACGTGGTCAAAACACACTCGCCCGGCTGATTCAGCATCCGCTCGTCTGCCGCCTTTTTCTTTTTTTTCTCTCGTGCGATGGAAAACATCACGACGAGCAAGACCTCACTCCCTTCGCTCAGGTCTCCCCGCCGCCTGAGCCTCTTCACAGCGGAAAGGAGATCCACAGGTTTGACTCAAACAGTTGCGTCGGAGCCAGTGTTCCCCATCATGGCTCAACTAGCGCCGCCTCTGCCTTGGGTGACCTGTCACGGACTTGGTGTTTCATCACTGACAGTGGTCTCCTCTTCAACAAGGGTCTCTGATACAGGAGACCAACTTGCTTGATCGATACCGTCGTGACAGGTCAAGCCCCAAAACCGTTGCTCACCCAAATGGACCGACGATCACTCGTGCCAGCCTGCCAGGAATGCTGGAAGGCGGTTGGGAAGCAAATCGGGGCTAGATCGCCAAAAATATACCCAGAGCCATGCGCCCTTGCGAGGACTCCACCAGGCTCAAAGTAACTAGTCAACGAGTCACCGCAGCTTTTGGACCTCAGCGTCCCGTCCACTGTCGGTTTGCATGGATCTGCGCTAAAGGGCTGTTTGGGCGGATCACCCCAAACTCTCTCCCATCAGCGTTCACTCCTCGCTAACTCAGCCAGTTAGCGCTCAACGTCTCCGGTGCTAAGGTTCCATACTTGCCCATCCCTCTTCTCCATGGAACAAGCCTTTCCAAATCCCTTGGATCCTTGGCCGGCGATCAGCACGATGATGGGCTGCCCATGCCACAAGAAGACGAAATTGCCGTTGGCCCAAGCCAGGTCGAGGCTAGCTTACCACGAGGCAATTTAGTGGCGCGCCGTGCTCAGCACCATGTCACGATCACAATTCGGCGCCCACGTTCCCTCCACCTGGTGTTCCAGGGAGCTAACATAGCCTCCCCCTAACTAGAGCCAACAAAGAAAGCCCAAGCCCATTACGAGCTGGATACGGCGCATTCCCATCAATAATACAGTTTCAATAATAATGGTTGATGACACAATTCGAGATGCTCTTGGGAGTTGGGACCCTTTTCCCATCTGGACCACCAGAGGAGACGACATGACGATTGTTCCGCCCTCCGTCAGATGGGAAAAGACTCGGGCGAGAACCCGTCTGGTTTGCTGGTAATAATAATGAATTCTGACTAAGGCTGGCGTGTCCCTTCAATACGGTTAACTTTGCAGACCACAAAGCCTAAATTTTTCTCCGCGATGTGGTTTATGGTTTCTGCTTCCCGATCACGGCGCTGGGAACTGAGGTATTCGACGACGAAGATCCATACAGACGAGTATGTACATCACAAGAATGACCGTCCCAGAAATCACCGCCATATGGTTTTGGAAAATGTTATTTTATTTTTATATTCTCGCCTGTTAATACGGCTGCTGAGGTACTAGCCCCAACCTGTCCTTGCCCCCATGCTCCAATCAACCCCCGTTTTATTTACATAAATATTACCAACTCGCCAATCACTCCCGCCCTCAGCGTGAGCAGCAGTGGCCCCGCTGACTTTGTGAAAGAACGCCTTAGTCCTGGTCGATCTCTCATCTCGGCTGATACTCAAGAGCAAACTCGCGGCCATCCAGGTTGTTCTACTTATTGGCCCTTTTCACCCACACCCACACACCCAGGCCCCCCCCATTATCGACCTCTTATATTCACTTGGCCACCCTGAATCGCAAGCGCCAATTCCTTGTTTATCTTGTCGACAACACCCCCGCCCATCAGTGCTATCCATCCCATTCTTTCCTTACTTCACAGCCTGCCCGCCAGCCTGAGGACGGCACAGTGTGATACCCCGGATCGTGAAACTAGATATTGGCTCAAAACATCTCGTCGACTGAGCCCATTTCTTCAATATGAACGTTTCTAGCCTGATTAGTTGTGATCAGACTGCTCCCTTCCACGGGTCTGCAACATCATATTTCGAGCATCATCAAAGAATCCGATCGCCTTCCATTCCCAAAAGATCACACGAAGAGAACAGCTCATCCGCCTCTCCCTACCCTCCTTTTGCAACCCTGCCTCTTTCGCCACCAGAAGATGACGGGAAGACAACCTTCTCGCTTCCTTCTATCTCATCCCTTCTTCAAAGCGTCGACGCTGCTTCTGACACTCACGTTGCCAGTATGAGTCATTCCAGTCCCAAAAACCCGCTTTTGTGCAGACATTGACTGTTGCAATAGAACGGCAACGAGCCAACCCCCCTCCTAGCATTGATTTAGCTCTGGAGAGACGAGGTGCCTGTGCGGACCAAGCAATCAGACAAAGGCCAGCCCTTCCACTAACGCCTCCCCTGCGACCAGAGTCGGGAATGGGCGGTGTAAATCACTCGCCATCTGCATCATCCCCTCCCCGAACCGCTATCTCACTACCCAGCCTCATTGGAAGTTACCCATCGCCAGTTTCAGAGGCTCCAGAAGGACGACGAATGTCGCAAATCTCACGACACTCAAGCAGAACTTCCATCTCTCAATCCTCCCAACATCCAGGGCCGGAAGCCCGCTACCCATCGCCACCAACTCTCAGCTCTCCTTCCTTCGCCGCTCCTATTGAACCACCTCCAAAGCCAGAGTACTACTCTTCTGGTGCCCGACCGACCAACTTTCCGCCAGTAACTTTCGCTGTCCTTCCAAGTCAACCAACGCATCCGCAGATGGTGGCCTTGGGGAGTCCTGCCTGGCAGCATCACCACTACTTTCCTCCATCAAACACAGCAACTTACCCACTCAACCACGACAGATACATTTGCCGAATATGCCACAAGGCATTCTCACGGCCGTCAAGCCTGCGAATTCACTCGCATAGTCACACAGGCGAGAAGCCGTTTCGATGCCCCCATGCCGGCTGCGGGAAGGCATTCAGCGTGCGAAGTAACATGAAGCGACATGAAAGAGGCTGTCATCCTGGCAGATCAGCCCCGCAGCCAGCGCTCGTTAATTGAAAAACGGAAGGGGTACGCGATCGGATTTGACGAATGGGTTTTGACGATGATAACGCCCACAATACGGAGTACCAACGAGCAAATCTACACAACTGCATCGTGTAAGATCGCGAACGTGGCGGTGATCAACATCAATAGAAGAATTGCCGAGCTTCGCAAGTCATTTCGCAACAGACGTTCGAATGGGACGTTGTCCCCGACGAAGCGCCGCGTCAAATTGGCATTTTCCCTGGATTGCCAATCTACATCCTCATCCAGGCTTGCCCTTTTACCGCAGTCCCTTTGAAAGGCAACAAACCTCGGTCGAAGATATACCGAGAATTAAACATTTAATTCCTAAACGTCCATCCCAGAGAAGTTATTTTAGGGGATGTTTTTTATCATAACCACTTTTTCTCAGGTGCATACAGGGGATAAGGGGAAATATTTAGGCTAGGAGTCAAGGATATAGATGGCAAGGTTTGGCCGTGCATATGGTTATGGTGAAGGAGAATTCTACATGAGATGCTTTTTACCTTTTGAACTTCTTGTTGTGTCTTATCATACTTCTTTGCCCTCACTCTAACTGGGTAATTATATATTTTATCACAAAATAGAAATGACCTTGAAGGTTTTTGCTCTTTGGGTAACTAGTCTTTATGACTTTCTTCTAAATGAAACGTAAATTTATGGACGTTTCTCAACTGGGGATTCATGTTGTTCAGTCAATCGCTTTAGGTCGCATAACCATTGACACATAGACATCGAGAGCTACCCACGAATAATACATACATGAACAGCCTCACTCTGTGAATCATTTTCTATTTAGATAGTAATCATTCTAATCGTTAAATCGTCCAAATATACATGGTTTAATATATGCAGCACCTTGAGAGGGACCATGTTCAACGTTAAGCTGCGCTTCCACTTATATATGCAAAATCGTCGAGAAAGGCTGCAGGGTGGGCGCAGATGCATCTACTCCGAACACCGCGTTCCTTTCTAGTGTTGAATAGTAAATATCAAGCATCCAGGTTCAGTTTCTCCAGCAGTCGGTCAAGCTTGTTCAGGAGAATTTGATAATTCATCGCGTCCCTTGCAAACTCATCTCCCGCAATTTCCCCATCCACGGTTCTAAATACGGGGGCGGCGGGGACATCGCGGTTAGACTGCGTTGATACGTCCGCGCAGAGATCAACGGCTTCATCTTCAGATGGCTCTGAACCCCGCGATGACGGGACCAACGCATTAGAAGAGAGAGATGATGCTCCTACGTCAGAGCTCGAGTTCGATGCGTCAGCTTGCGCCATTGTCATTTTATCTTGAAATTCGGTTATACTGGTCTCCGCACCTCCCTCCATCATCTCGTCTAGGCCGGAATCTTCAAAACGGAGTCTAAACCGGTCACTAAGATAGTATCGAATATCATCGACCAGCTCTATAGAGTCCGTTTCTTGTCGCTTTTGGATGCGAGTTGCTGATTCAAGGACAAGTTGCTCGAACTCTGGCCTGCCAATATGAGACTCTAACCTATATGCTAGGTACCGAGCGGCGAACTCTTCTAGCCGTTGCACACGCGTAAGCCAGCCGGCACGGATGATTTCGTAGATGTCTATTAGTTCCTCATCTTCCTCTTGTTCGTTTGTCCCTGATGTCCCTTCTAGCGTGGTAGTATGAGGCTCGTTCTCCGTGGTTTGCAGTGGCCGTTCTTGCTTTTTCAAATTCCCGTTACCTAGCGTGCTAATAATCACAGCCGCCTTTGTTTTGAGCCTTTCGATCATGAGGAGATCGGCAGCATAGAGAACATCGACCGCTATATCGAGCGGAAAATCCACTTTCTCCGTATATAGAAAGTCGAGGACGACCTCTAGAACATCCGGGGAACAATCAACATGAATTATTTGCAGGTACTTTGACATTTGAGCTTCTCGAAAAGCGGATGAGAACATGGCAAGGAAAAATTCGGATCGGATGAGCATGGCTCGATGAGCAGGATAAAGGACGGAGCGCCGAGGGCTCTTTGCCTGTGGTATTGGACGCGATTGAGACACAGGGCCAATCGGGATACCCTTAGATGTAGCCTCATCTTTCGAGTCTAAAAGCGTTTCGTTTGCGTCTGGCGTTTCGATCAAGTCCTCGTCGGCTCTCAGAAGCACATCGGCAAATATAGTGTTATCTCGGTCCCATTTTACTTTGTCCACGTCATGTGTGTTAACGGCCATTTTGTGCTTAAGGGACATTGTCCTGGAACCATGTTTGCATCTGGCTTTGACCTTTTGCTACTTCATCCGTTCGTCTTTGCCTAGCCAGCCTCCGATCGCCACTGTCCAAAATCGTATCCATCAAGCTGTGAAGCTCCAACTGGGTCGCGATTTTGTCTATCCCCGCCAAGACTTCAGACTCTGTAAAGCCGGTCCCAGGGCCTGATCTCAAGTCACGGGGTGGTTCTCCAAAATAAAGGTACTTTATACCAGCGCTAAACGCCTGGGGCGGAAGAGTGCTTGGTAGCTTCCATGTCGTCGCTTCGGGGCAGTGAGCCAATTTCTTTCGAAAATACGGCGATCTTGCTGACAAAATAAATTTGTGCAAGGGAAAGGATTCATCTGCTGAAGCCACGACGATGTCCGAAGTTCGAGGGTGGTCCCTGGTCAAAAGAGACGCGATATGGGCCGCATATGGCTGCAGGGGATCAGTTGATTTTGAATAATCATATTTTAAAAGTAAGTTCCGTATTCGGTCGTTCAGAGCGTTGTAAAGACACCTGATCGATAAAGTGTTAAGAATTAACAGTTATTGAGGAAAAAAAAAAAAATAGCTGAACCAAGGGAAATAGCACCTTTCGCCTTGAAAAGTGTCTCGCTCGCACAAGGCACCTGAATCAAGGAGAAGTTGCACGGTTTCATAATGACCACAGAGGCTAGCCTTTAACCATGCTGTCAATTCGTCTATCCCATACAAACACGCGAAGGCAGGATTACAGATTCCATCATGTTCAAACAAAACTTGCGTGAGATTCCACTGAAAACTTACGAGGATCAGGGGGGTGCAGTCAAAAAGGTCCCTCCCGTTTATATTCACTCCCTCGGCAATCTTCTCTTGACAAACCTTCAAATCCCCTCTTCGAGAGGCCTCACACAGTTCTTTGAAGCCTTCACTCAGATCGAGAGGGTTGTCTTCCTTCAATTTGCCGGCCTGGATCAGCTTTCTCTCATTGTGCAGGCTTGTTTCCAGCTCGTCTTTCCTCAGTAACGCAGAATCTGTCATTTTGAATCCGGAAAACGCAATCGAACAGCTCGAGAGAAACTGAGACCCGACGTTGCGATAGAAGTTGCGATGGCGAAATGGCAAATCGGCAGTTCGATGCCGTCTAACTACACACCGCCTTCTTATCGATAAGCGACTCGCACTAACTAGAGTTGGCTAGTACACTTCCTTAGCGCAACGCTCTTCTTGGCATGGCTAAGCCTATTGCGGGCAAGTGTTTTACTGCCCGTGTGGTTGCTGCGCAACGACGGCGGTCTAAACAATTGCGACTTTTTGGATCGTCTTGAGGGCTTGCTTAAACGTCTCCGACTGCATGCCTTCATCAACTCGATTCCTTTGGGCCTTACGGTGATACTAACGCAGCAGGTTTAGCTCCGTCCACTTCCACGTCCATGCATCAACGTTTGCCATAGCTTCCTTGCACGATTGATTATTGCATCATGGCAATCGCATTGGCAGAAGCGGACAAGTATGAGGTACTTGAGAGGATAGGTGAGGCGGCTACACTCAATTAGTTGTGTTTTTGAGCACGTATCTGACAGCCATACAGGAAGCGGCTCGTTTGGGGTGATTAGAAAGGTCAAGCGGAAGACTGACGGATACGTATGTGCTGTTCTCCCATGGTGCACCGGTTTCGCAAAGGGCTCACAGAAGACTTCGTTGCTAGATCCTATGCCGCAAGGAAATCAATTACATAAAGATGTCCCAGAAAGAGCGCGAGCAGCTCACCACCGAGTTCAACATCCTCAGCTCGCTTCGACATCCCAATATCGTGGCATATTATCATCGGGAACACCTCAAGGCCACCCAGGATCTTTACTTGTACATGGAATACTGCGGTGGTGGAGACCTCAGCATGGTTATCAAAAATCTTAAAGCGAACAACAAATTTGCCGAGGAGGAGTACGTCTGGCGCGTCCTCTCCCAGCTAGCGACGGCCCTCTACCGGTGTCACTATGGTGTTGATCCTCCAGAGGTTGGATCTAACATATTTGGTGCATTAACATCTACTAAGCCGGTAGGGCTGAGAGGGAAGCAGGCTCAAGTGATGATTCTGCACCGCGATCTCAAACCCGAAAATAGTAAGTAGTCTGGAATCGCTCGGTGTTGAAGTATATCCCTAATATATTGCAGTTTTTCTTGGAGCGGACCAGTCGGTGAAATTAGGAGATTTTGGTTTGTCAAAATTGATGGGCTCTCATGACTTTGCGTCAACCTACGTTGGCACACCGTTCTACATGTCGCCGGAGATTTGTGCCGGCGAGAAATACACGCTTCATTCGGATATCTGGGCAGTTGGTTGTATTATGTATGAACTTTGCACGCGCGAGCCCCCATTCAATGCCCGGACGCATATCCAACTCGTACAGAAGATTCGCGAGGGAAAATATCCACCACTTCCAGATATATACTCACCAGAGCTCAAAAGTGTTATTGCGAATTGTCTACGCGTCAATCCGGACAACCGACCCGATACTGCCGGACTCCTTAAATTGCCAGTGATTCGCCTGATGCGAAAGGAAAAAGAGGTTGTTGACTTGGGTAAGGCGTTGCGGACCAAAGAGGAGACGGCATTCCAAAAGATGAAGGAACTGGAGCTTAGATGCGCCCAATTCGATAAAGAAAAAGCAGCCATGAGAGCAGACCTTGAGAATTCTGTTCGCCGCGAGTGGGAAGTCAAAGCAAGACTGGAGATTGACAGGCAGGTCCACATGGAGATTGACGCTCTCCGAAAACGCTTTGAAGCCGAAGTACAGGACAGAGTGGTCGCAGAACTTCAAAAACAGAGAGTCTTGCAAGGCCAAATGCTGCCAAACGAGGACGATAGCATTGGCTCATCGACGGACATCTCGCGCTCCTCGGTTGGAACCGACGACACCGACTTCCCATCATCAACTGATTTGAGCTCCCTTTCGCTCGAGTCGCCAAGCTCAGACCACAGCAAAGCTGCACGAAAGTACAATAGAACGCCGTTTAGCCGTGCTAAAACTACCTTGGAGTCCCCCATCGATGTGCAGATGGCAGAGCCGTCCCCGATGTCGATTGCATCACTTTCGCTTTCCCCGCGGCGCATGCATCTCGGTTCCACGGCGAGAAATATCTTTGCTGATGGCGGAAAAAAGGTCCCGAAATGGGATGCCGCCCTTATGTACTCAGATGACGAGGAGGACATTCCAGATCTCCCGTCCCCGAGTCGGCCACAGGTCAAGGCGGATCCTTTCAAAGCTCCATACCGGCCGCTGCTACGACAAAATACCACGGCAATGATGCAGAAGCTCAGCAATCAACCTAGCTTGTTTCCCACAAAAGCCCCATCACAGAGCGCGCAGTCTAATTCGCAGCCAGAGATGCGTACATCTGAAGCACGAGCAAAATCACCCCATCGCCGCTTGTCGAAAATTCCATCATGCACTAGTCTGGCTCTTGATGGAGGGTCACCCAATCGCAGGACTGGGATTAAACCACCCGGCTCCAAAGCGAATGCTGGGGGAGAAGAAATGTTCAAAGCAGTGATGCAGAGAAATATGGGCGGGCGAACTCTCGTTGAGCTAGCTCAGGCTCGCGCCGGTGGCAGGTCTCTCGAAGAATTAAAACGTCCCGGAGAAAGCAGGGCTCCAATCACCGGGCCCATTCCGGCGAGGGTTAGCGAAAGAGATCCGCCTGCAACCTGGGATCCGGAGAAGGACGAGATGCCTAGCCCCTTTCTCGCTCGTGGCGCCAAGATCCTTCGAAATCTTCGTTGAATGTAAAGAAGCTAAATATTTGAGCCAAAAGCGATCACGGCGCCATTGATATAACGATTATATTTTAAGCGGATGTGCATGATATACCTTTTGTTAACATCTCCACGACGTTGCTGAGACGCTTAGGAAAGGTAAGGCAACGCGAAAGGCTCGCTTGATAAGCGGTGCTCCTGTTGGGTATTATGTTTTTTGGGTTGCAACCTATCACTTGTCCGCCTGCTTATCCATTCGCTTGATTGATGGGTTCTTTTGAGGAGTTTACTGGCGTCGCATTTGAACGGTGCTTTTTGGGCGGATTGGATGGTTGGTTTCTTCTCTTGTCCTTCGCTCAATGATTTCAGGGGATCGTAGGCGTATCAGCACTACCAATCTCGCTTTTTGGCTTTTCGGGGATCAAGCTATGATGTTCCGCACGACTTTCTTCATGGTTTCTTGATGCATCTACTACGGTACCAGTCCGATTATCATTGATGCGCATTTTGCACCCACCTGCCTCTCTGCCTTTTGCCGGGTTCAGTCCCATTTTATGACCTCTAATAACCAAAGCCTTGTCAGGCGTACGATTTTCGTTTTCACTCTTTATGTTGGCGGTTGAATTGGCTTTCTAGACATTGCTCGGAACTTTTGGTCTCGCCTTTTCCTTTGGTATACTAGGTGTTTGAACTAGGCGCGAATGACAAAGGTTTTTCTACTTCATACAGGCGATTGCCATAGAAGCTGCGAGGGTTTTTACTTGGTGCTTTGATAATATGGATCAAAACACAGAGATATAAATTGATAATGATGCTAAAGCTCAACAGACGAACCATAAACAACATCACCTTTCAGGACCGCAGACTTGTGGGTAGTGAGACCCTATCATTCTGCTGCCCAGGCCACAAGATCTCTGTTTCCCACTGTGAATCAACAGGTCCTGGCTTTCACAAACCCCACGGCCAGCTAATCCTCATCGTCCATTGCCAGATATGCGCCTTCGCCCGTTGGCATCCCGAGGTTCGTCTCCGTAATGTGTAATCGATTTTCGGACCATGCTTAAGCAGGTCACAAGCAATTGATATAGGTGTTGCCACTGGGGGTAAATGGACCACACGCTCTAGTCATACTTCCATAGAGCAAGTTAGCAACCCACCCGCATTGACCGGCCAAGGACCTGAGACGCCTGGAGGGTAAGAGTCATCCTGTTGATATGTTGGAGCATGCAACGTTTCTCAAGAATCCACTTTCCTGATAAAAGAAGAATATCACTATTCAAAGCATCTGTAATTCTTTTGACTGAACACACACTGGTAATGAAACAGAATAGATTTGCAGGGCTTGAATTGTTTGTTATATCTTTTGTGATGGTAGAGTCTTCTATTCATGCTGTTTCATGAAGTTTGTTGTACTCTGTACTGCTCAAGAACTTTCTCAGGTAAGTCAAAACTGATTGAAGAAAGTCTGTATTTGGACAATCTTGAAGATATTCAGCCACTATGAACTGATCATAATAGAAACTGATATGTTTTACTGCATATTCAGTAATGAACATTTTCATTTGGTAAGAACTTTCGGGCATTCTCAATTATCTGAAGATAAACAACGGCAAAATCTTTCGTTGTGCCAATGCTCAGGGATTGGATTTCCTTCGTTGTTATCCTCAGTGCTGTTAGTTCTGGCTGAAGAAGATGTTCTAGATGTACCGTGGACCCGTGCCGACTCTAAGAAGTGTTTCAACACTGCTGGCTCTGCTGTCCAGTTGTAGTACGCCTCGACCCCGTTGCAAACTCCCGGCCGTGATACCATTACAGCCGCACCCGAGATACCACCTTCCAGGCTCAATGATACCAAATTCACCAGATTGCCAAAATTTGCGTAGCTGTTGTTATTATTGATGCAAACATGTAAGGTCAGAGTCTCCGAATCTCCACCTAGGTATTCTGGCTTTGCTTAAACTGAAACCGATCTGAAGTTTGTACGGAGAAACTGGCGACGCTAGCGAGAGCAGCTGCCCGAGCTCTCTGGCTTCGCACCAGAGCCGCAGGCCGGTTAGTTTCGGCGACAAGCTGTTGGAACTCATCACGGTCACCTTGCGCGACACAGCCAAACCTACTGTTAAAGTAGATTGGCCCGCAGAGGTCAATGACTTGTTGGGGGGTCTTGTTCACCGGTGCCTACCGACACGCAACCGTTAGCGCCGTATCCGACCAAAATTCTGTACACAGCACATACCGGGACACAGGGGCGATGGGCCTTTCGGCACTCTTCGCATTTTTTTCTACCTAGAAGGACAGAGCAGAGGTATGGAACGGGGCTAGAGACCGTTGTCGAGTGGTATAGACCCGAAGCACCAAGGTACTGTTCAATTGTCATTGATCCTTTAGATTCTCTCAGCTCTCGGCGCAGTCTTTGTGGTGACTGGGGTGGGAACGGGCAGCCAAATCTTGGGGTGAGTTTTGGTTGGTTTTGCATTTTGACGAGCGTTGATAAGCATGATTTTAAGTATTGTAATGAGCAAATAGATGCTTTTATTTTATATATTGTATTTTTTATTTTCCCATTTTTGATGTAGAAGTAGGAGAATGGTTGGAAATGAACGCCTTTTTATATTTGAGAAAATGAGCTCTTGGCTTCAAAAGAAATGACTTAAACATCACTCAGATTTGCATTTGGTGATGGCAGCACATTCACCATCCGGCTGTTGACTTGTAATCCAGTCACTGGCTTGTGCCATGGCTTTCACAGAAATGGTTCGCAGCCAGATCATACTGACAGCGATGCAGTCCAACTTGACCCATAGTACAACACACCAGCACTAGTGACTAGTCTATTTTTACTTTTGAGTTCAGTACGGCAGATCAGAATTCCATTGGCTAAAAGATTAAGGTTAAATTAGTGCGCTTCAGGAGTGAGTGGAATGAAGTGAGGTCCGTCATAGTAACAGTCAAAGTCACTCACAAGAGCTGATGAATGAGTTGCATTTCATTGTCGGCAGTAGTTACTGATATTGAAGATGATGTTGCAGCCAGCTACAGGAAGTTGGCTCAGTCTGCCAGTGTGCGGCTTTGCTTGTAATTAGTATAGGCCCAATATCCATCTGGTGAGATGCCACTGCTATGTATTTCGTAGGACTTTGAGATTTTCAGGATTTGAATTGTATCCTTAAAGACTTATACAGTCTTGCCTGGATGATCACCTCCAGTTTGTTGACTGAGCGCTGTAGAATTTGACGAGTTCATTAGAGAAATGATAATAGAAGCTCGCTAGCTGGGGTCGAACTATTAATAATCGCAAGGATCATGTGTTTGGGGTTTTCTTCCGAGGTTCAAAGGTATCATCACAATGCTCCCTAGCAGTCAATGATTCCATCCCATTCTCATAGCAACCTTAGCTGAGCGATAACCTCCCGAAAACTTCCAGCGTTAAAATACAAAATGGTACTTACACCGATAACTTCACATCGAATCCCCGGAAAGTTGCCTGTCTATTTGCAAGAAGCTAATCTACTTTTCAAAGGCGTCCTCGCCCCCAGCACCCTTCCAGCCCAAGCTAATCCGCCTCCTTTACGATTCCGCCGCCATCATCCTCACCGCCGACCTATTCCTCTTCTACACCGGCTCTCCAATCCTCTTCCCTGAACAATCAGAGATCCGCGGGAGTGCGGCCGCACGCTTCTTCATGCGCTGCGCCGCAAACACATCTTTCCCCTTCGCTCTGTGCAGCTGGTTCTTGCGAGACTACCATATCCGACGAACACACGTAGGACGGGTGATGGGCTCATGCTTTGCTTTATCCCACGCCGCTGCGGTGGGCATGTATAGTTGGAGCAGGTGGGTTGGTGGCGAATATCAACTCGCAAACTTTTGGGGAATTGCGGCATTGCACGCCACTTGGACGGGTGTGGCGCTCTGGGGATTGTTCTGCACATAGTAGATTTATACAACAATGTTATCGAAAGATTAAATTTGCGAGTTCGACCGGGTGAGCCCAATTTTTTGTCGGGAGGCAGGTTGAGGCCGGTTCCAGCTTTGTTCTGGTTTGCGGCGACTTGGATTGTAATCATATTTCTTCATCCTCCACTTCTTCTATTTGGACATGTTTAAGCTCTCGTCGAAATCGTTCTTCCTCTTCTGCGAGGGTAGCAGCATCAATATCCATGGATCCGGGTTTCTGTGCCGAATCATCGGTAGGAACGGTAGGACGCGGAGTCGAAGGGGGTAGAGCAGCTGCAACATAGCCTTCCTTTTCCAAGCGCTCCATCTCCTCCGGCTCTACCAACCGCCCCTGACCCTTAACTGCCGCCTGTTTCATCCTTACGGCTGCAGGAACGAATTTATTCACAGCTTCCTGCTGTAAATTTCTGATGGCCGGTGCCGCTTCGTAGATAGTTTTGGTTTCGATTGGAGGTTTCTCCGGTAGTCCATGAATTTGCCGCTGTTCTCCGGGTTCCGTATCACTCGTTGGTCCGCGCCGTTGGTGTTGACGTGGGATCGGAGGTGGAGTGTCTCTCGGCATGGGTATATTTCGAACGCTCTCGTCCGTATCGCTTGCATCGTCGCGTTCTCTCCGCCGATCCCATCCGTCTCTTCTCCTCTTGCCTAGTACTCCTCGACCGGCATCCCTGTCACGTCCTTGTCCGCGCCTCGCATCGCCACCACCGAATTGGGGTGCACGGTCTCCAAGAGACTCTCTTGCCTTCCTGATTGCTTTAAGGTCCTTTTCTAGGCCTTCGAGAATCTGTTTTTCCCGTGGTCTCAGTTGTTGCCCCGATTCCTCCGCCGACTTTAGCTCATCGATCTGCCGCTGAAGGCGCTCCGGGTTCCGACGCGCCAACTTCTCATTTCGACGGTTCTGTAGCTCGGCTTTTCCTTTTTTGAGGGCCCGCTGCTTCTCCAACCGGCGTTGGGCTTGCGCTGGGTTGACGCTGCGTTCCTTATCCTTGGCCATGGGGTAATAATGCCCTCGAATCTAGAATGCGAAGGTGTGACTGAAATGGTTGAAATACGCAGTAGCTTAGAGTTAAGTGTGATCAGAGCGATATTTGGCTGCCTTTGTGGTAGTTGCGGGTCTCGAGCACCGAACCATGGAAAGGCTAAGAGGCAATCTACCTAAGGCGTGTAAGCTCCACTGGCAAGACAAGCAAGCTGGTTGGACGTCGTTCAGCAACTGCTCACCACCAAGTTCCTAATTCCTGCAGGTTCGAAATCCAGGGAGATGTCTTAAATCCAATGGAATTTGCTGGCATGTCCGGGGGGCAAGGTTCTGAAGCCTCACAAGTTGGGCATCGGCAAACTTGGATCGCGGAGAAGCGAGAGAATCCTATCCAATATTCGAGGCCGTCCGGAATTTGAAGAACAAATCAAGAGTGGAGGGTAGGGTGCAGCTTGGGGCTGGAATGCGCTGCCAATATCGCCAATGAGAGGTCCTTGATGAATTTTTCGTGCAGAGGGCGTCGAACGTCTTCTGGAGGCCTTGTTCGCCTCCCCGGATTGCTTCTTCCAAGGCTGCACGCGTGATAAGAGCTTTGACTTGAATTTCTTTTTTTCTTCGATTCACTGCGGGAGAGAATTGGGGTCAGCGTCAAGAGCCCGGTTCTGGAGTCAATTGATGAAGCGCTAAAATGGTGCGTACCTTCGGCATTGAATCTTGGCCCCAGGCGGGAGGCAAGGAGGAGGCTGGTTGAAAGCTCCTTGAAGTACAGCGCAAGCGGTTTGGCATCAGTGAGAAATCAGCATTGGTGCTTCGGGTCTCGTCGCAAGTGATTGTTGTTGATCTCTTTCTCCTGAGAATGTTTGTAATTACTTTTGTCGCTACTCCACAAAGGGTCACCAGCACATCCCGTTCCTAGACCTCCATCGCTCACACCGTTTAGCCGTTTATCGATGACTTCAGTGCCTTTTCTTTCAAGGACTGTCCCGGAGCATCACTGACAGCAAGGTTCCTACTGTCATATGAATTAGTCCATTTCCAGGTTGCCTCTCGCACATCCTTGCGACGTTGAATCCGCCTTTGCAGCGGTCCTCCTGTTGGTTGGCGGAGTCGAGTATCGAATACGTTTTGCAGCTCAAGACCACAGTTAACTAGATTTCGGGCATATCCAAGTGTTATTGAGGAAGTTTACGATATCTCAAGCGAAACTCGTCCGCCCCAGAAGCCCGCGCGTGCTCTCCTCCTTTCTCCATCATGCTCGACCGTCAATTCCCTCTCTCAAGCCCACTCCGCATCTTTGTCGAGCATCGATTGTAATAGTATGTCTTTGACATACAAGTCGATATCCAATGTCCACGTCAATGTCCGTTCCTGATGCCCGGCTTGGCCTCACATCGTCTGAGTGGCAGATGGTTGTGCACCAACAACAGATCGCTCTGCAGAGCAGCCATAACGGCAGCATGGTGTCGCGGGGGAGAGGTATGGGGAGGAGCACGTCAAGCTCGAGAGCTGCTAGTGCTGCAAGCAGCCACGGAAGGCTCCTTTTAGACCCCGATAGTCTCCAGGCTTTATATTATCAACTCGACCACTTGCTACGAGATATTCGAGGAAGGATTGAATATGTAGGTTACCCTCGTCACTACTTTGTTAACGCAAGTTCAAGAAGCTGTCTTTTCCCCCATCTCCACTCTGCCGATAGTTGGTGCCCTGCTCGGATTGGTATCCGGCTTCAGGAGTCCTGCTTCACTGGCTGCATGCTCTTTCCGGTATTCCTGCCGATTGTGAGAGACAAGTTCTAACACTGTGCAGCTAAATGAGCAATCAGAAATTTCGATACAAAATACCTATGACCAGGCCGGAAACATGATCGCAGATGCAGATGCGGAAATAGCACGCGTCCGGCGTATCATTGCGTCGATAGACGAGCTGGAGCTGGAATTTGACAAAATCAAGCGGATTAGAGATATTGTCAAAGGTTTCCGTGCACGAGTGGAAACCTTAGACCATCGCTTAGATCAAGCCTCGCGCAGAAGGCGTTGATACCGTGTTTCCCCAGTGTTGTTTCATTACAACGAGCACGACATCTCATATCCTGGACTCACCCATCATCTATTATATGGGCAGCAGCTAACGCTTACGGAGATTTGTATGATGACATGAAAGAACGGCTTTTACTGACTTATATGTAAAGAACACCTCTACACCAGATATGGCTGCACACCTTTCCCCCTCTTTTGCGACGACTGAACGGCCAGTGTTTCGTCTGACTTCCTAATATTTAATCTACAATTCACCCCCAGCAGCCGACATTCCCCGACTCTATACCTTAACACTACAGCCTACCCAATCGCCTATTGCCTCGGATTTACGCAATCTTTGAAGCCAACCGCTTGTCTAATAGCCAGAGCTATACCGCTTCGAGTCGCAGAATTTATATCTTCTTGGATTTTGTAGATAACGACTTTAGTTCCTTCTCGTTGCCCTATCTTATACCCGCTCAGTTTCATGCAGACTTTTCTTCCTCGAGCTACTCTCTCCATTTTACGATGAGTTCGTTAAATTTGCTTTTTACCTTCTTGTAATTCTTTTCTCATTTCCTTTACTTTTCTTGTGGTTTTGTAAGATTGGGACATGCCTCACGGCAGGACAGTTTCTCTTTGATGTTTGTCAGTTCTGTTTGCTCAAGCTTTTATTTGAATGACGCTTGAACAATGTTGTTTATCGATGGTTGTTTGATAGTAATGTCTAGTCTGGTTTGAACACAATCCTCCTGTTTGGCTGGTATTCTACAGTAGCAGGTAACTGCGGCGAAGTTGCGCTTAAGCCAACTCTGGGAGTGGTTGCGCCAGTAACTATGGAGGCTTAGGTATGGCGGACGATGGGCGAATCGGGGGTATTATGTGCTCGAAAAACCGCCGCATCTCGACCGCCGATTCCACCTCCACATCTAAGCGTTCGCAATAACCCTCTGTGCTGTGAGCGCAGTTGTAAGACCAAGGGGGTGGTTTGTGTGCGTTGAGCTCCAAAGCTCGATCAACTTGTAGTGCGCACTGATTGCACCGGGTACTCCTAGTATCTTGCCCTCTCTCAATCAGGCCACATATCAAGCTCATACGGCGATGGGTTAAACCATAACTGACACGCCCAGATAACATCGTCAACCCCCAACGGCTTCTGATTTTGCTGTATCGTGAGCGCTTCGTTGGCGTTCCACTAATTTTGTCGTCCTCTTATGAACTCGCGGGTACCGCTTTACGCTCCCGCAAACGCAGCACTTGATAACCAGCACATCCGCCCACGGCTTTTTCCCACCGCGACTCGCATTTTTAATCTCTTTGGCACAGGTTGATCCTGGCACCAAGACGGTATCACATCGTTTGCATAGAGAATGTTTGATCTCTCGAGATAATCTCAATTGGGATTTCAACGAAACAACCCGCGCCTGGGAGGCGTACCGGCGGGCCAGATACGATGAGCATCCAATGCCACCAGGCTGATCTAGACCCTGGATCCCACTTTCCCCTTCATATTGCTGTTCAACCGATTCGTTTCCAACACTGGCGCTCGTCGCTGTTCTGTCGGTATTGCTTGTTGGAGGTGGGTGAGCGGACTGGAATAAGAGCGCGGCTTGGTGCAAATATGATATTCTTGCACGGAGATGGCTCTGCGCTGCGCCAGGAGCACCTTTCTGAGCCTTCGCTTTCGCCATGAAACTACCAGCCTTGAGATAGTCCGTCTTTGACTCTTTGTTACAGCCTACAGGAGTTGCTTGGTCCACGTTCGATTAGTCATTAGAAGCTGCCAAGGCTTCCTTGCTTCCAGCCAATCAGCATGCGCCAAGCCCCAGTTCCGCGGCAGCTTCGCCCAATCCGGAAACCGCAAAGTTTTCAACGCCACTGTGGCGCGGCTATTTGCATGTGACCGCGCTAGGCCGGATGCGGCTAGTGCTGTTTCGCGGCTCCGGGCGTGCAGTCAGCAACTCCAACTTCAACTTCGACTTCTTTCCATTCAGCTTTTCCATCAACGACCTGCTTTGTTAATCGCTCTTCCACGTCTTCGATTCTATTCAAACCTTGCATTGGTTGCTTCCGTTATCTTTGTTGTAATCCACTCGGGCTTCATATATAGCCTGATTGCTTCCTGACGCCCTTTATTTTCTGCGATCTTTGCAACCCACGCGTATCTGCACCGCCCTCTACAAAAGCCTTATCACCATGTCTCACGAAGAAGATTTGATTGATTACTCCGACGAGGAGCTTCAGACAACCGATGCCGCAGCCACTGCGGCTGCCCCCGCTACAAATGGAGCCGCTGCGAAAAAAGGTGACTTGACCGTCGCGGGCGCGCGTGCGGACAAGAAGGGTAGTTATGTTGGCGTCCACTCGACTGGTTTCCGCGACTTCCTGCTAAAGGGGGAGCTTCTACGTGCGATCACCGATTGCGGTTTCGAACATCCTTCGGAGGGTTAGTGTCATCTTTTTCACAAAGCTTTCCTCCACTTCCTGCATCTTCCAACGTCCGTCCATCACGAAACACTGGGTGATCATCGAATCTATGCATCGCGAAGCCTGCAGGCGGCACGAGGATACGCCTTCGAGAAGAGAGAAGAATATTGCATCGCTGCTGCATCCGGTGTCCTTTACGTTTCCCCGCGGGATTCTTCAGGGCCTGCAGTAATGAGTTTTCTCCAGTGCACGTTCACTGTTGATGCCTCATCATGAGTGACATATTCATCGTTTTGACATGGAGATCGATCATTTCAGGGTGAAAAACACCTGGTTATGGAATCGCGTCCTCGTGTCGACCTGCGAATAGGCTTCGAGTTCTTTTGAAAGAAGCGTACTTATTCGGACTATTTCCTGTTGTTTACCCGCTCTTTTTTACCGGATTGTTATCTTGTTGATCTTCTCATCAAAAACCCTCGCGATGGACGGACGTTTGGCCTCTTTGCGTCAATCATGCCAAGTTTTGAGCTATGGATCGAAACCAAGTCTAACATGTCCCTCGCTCCTCACACAGTCCAGCAAGTTTGCATTCCGACCGCTATTCTCAATGTCGACGTTCTGTGCCAGGCCAAATCTGGTCTCGGAAAAACGGCTGTCTTCGTCTTGACCACGCTGCACCAGCTTGAGCCTGTTCCCGGTGAATGCTCAATCCTCGTTATGTGCCACACCCGAGAACTCGCGTATCAGATCAAGAACGAGTATGCAAGATTTAGCAAATACCTCCCGGATGTCAAGACTGCGGTCTTCTACGGTGGAACCCCAATGCAAAAGGACATTGAAACTCTTTCCTCCAAGGATACCTATCCCAACATCGTCGTCGGCACTCCTGGTCGATTGAATGCTCTAGTCCGCGAGAAGAAACTTTCTCTTCGAAACATCAAAGCTTTCGTTCTCGATGAGTGCGATAAGATGCTTGACCAGATTGGTAAGCACGCCCTGAACCCGCCCATAGGGCCAAAAGTCTCTGACATTCGATAATTTCAGACATGCGACGGGACGTGCAGGAGATTTTCCGCGCAACTCCAGCCGAAAAGCAGGTCCTCATGTTCAGCGCCACTCTTTCCCAAGAGATTCGCCCTATCTGCAAGAAGTTTATGCGCAACCCACTTGAGGTTTATGTCGACGATGACACTAAATTGACGCTTCACGGCCTCCAACAATATTTCATCAAACTTAGTGAGTCGGAAAAGAATCGGAAGCTGAACGAGCTTTTGGACAACCTTGAATTCAACCAAGTTATCATTTTCGTGAAGAGTACCTCCCGTGCAAATGAATTGGACAAACTTCTTCGTGAATGTAACTTCCCAAGCATTGCAGTGCACTCGGGCGTGTCACAAGAAGAACGGTAAGACTTTAGAGACTCGAATCCTGGGTTCCTCGAAACTAACACGATCTTTTCGTAGTATTAAACGGTATAAGGAATTCAAAGAATTCAACAAGCGTATTTGCGTTGCCACTGATGTCTTCGGCCGTGGTATTGATATTGAACGCATTAACCTTGCTATCAATTATGACATGCCCGCCGATGCCGATTCCTATTTACATCGCGTGGGTCGTGCCGGTCGTTTCGGTACCAAGGGCCTTTCCATTTCGTTCGTTAGCAGCGAAGATGATATGAAGGTCCTCAAGGATATCGAGAAGCGATTTGAAGTTGCGTTGCCGTAAGTCAGGTCAATTCTGTCATTCGTATGAGATAGATGTCTGACATGCTTATTTAGTGAATATCCCGAGGAGGGAGTCGACGCCAGCACCTACATGGCATAATCTGCGGCTTCGCAAAAGCTTCGATTTCTTTGTGTGCAGGCTATGGGGCTGAAATCCTTAATTCTCTCTACTTATTTTCTCCGGTTTTGTCTCAATAGCTCAAAGGGATTTTCTGGTTTTCAAATTGTGTTGATGGTGTCTGATTCTCAAAGTTTCACTTTGCTCCTAATGTCCGAGTAGTTTGCGAATAGGGGTGGAAATGGTACCTCCCAGGAATCAAAAGCGTTCTACCGAACCATTTGCTTGTTCGTTTTGATATCATCGTTTCGTTCATTGTTGATGACTAAGAACATCGCCTGCCCAACACGCCCTAGACGGTTGAACGACGTGATCAAGGCCGAGTTATTCATGGGACTCTTATTGATATGGCTCGCTCATCTCACGTAACTATTCAACGTGCTCAGACTGCTCGAAACTGTAGAAAACGCTGGCGGGAGGAGAGTTCAAAGCGCCCAGACTATCACATGCCCCGAAATTTCCCCAAGAAAACGCCCTGGTTCCCTATTTTCGACCGTGTCGCCTTCTCTGGCTGACCCTGACGTCGATGAAGGTCATCTGCGATCACTGCTCCACTCCCGCCTCTTGCTCCGTCCATGCGCGTATCTTCTCCTCGTCCATCTGCCTGTCCAATGGCCTCAGCGTCAGCCATTCTCCGTCAACTGGTGAGCTGCAAATCTCGAATCCCCCGCGATGCCCGATGTCGAGAAGGGCCATGACCGGTCAACCCAGAATCAGCGGCAGACGCCTGGAGAGCTTGTTCGCAAGACGCGCGCCGAAGCCAGCAATACGCTTCTCCCTCGCCCGGTTGCCTCTCTGGTGACGCTCTTCGCTCACTCTACCTCGCTTTCGCTCCGTGTTGGCACTTTCCTTGGTGGATTCGCGATCGATAGTGTGAGAGCGACAACTCTCACGGGCCTTGAGTTAAGTAGGGCGGTGGTGGAAGGTATTTTGATAAGGGCCGGTCGAGATGTTGTCTCCAGAAGTAGTGACGATTACGGGAGAGCAGAGACTGAATCCTTGTTGGAGCGGAGCGTCAGTATTTTCCACTCGCATCACCGCGACGAAGATATAATCATAGAACTAACATGGCCAATAGCTAGCAACTTTGCATTCTACGATAACATCTGCATCTTTTTTCGCGTCTGCCAGCTTCCATCTCTCTTCAACCACATTATCATCGGTCGCTCACTTCTCTCAATCGCTGCTGTCCACTCTCGATGCGATCCTTGGGTCCTCAGAGTCCTCGCGCGCTATTGCAGCCATTGTCACCTTGATTCGAAGAGAGTTTCGAAATCCGGAAACTGGTGCCCGTGCGGACAAGGTCGGTATCGCCGATTTACTTGTGGGATGCATTGGATTCGCCATGCTGCAGCGATGGGGGAGGCGAAACACAGAGAGAGAGTTTAGAGAAAATGGCAATGAAGAGATCATATGGGACGTCGTTATCCTCGATAATGGGCTGAGAGCTGATGTTGTGGGCACCCAGCGGACTGATTATCCAACCAATGTCGAATCACTGGACGCTCCGCCAACACGACCCGCGTCGTTCCTGGCCCCTGAAGAAACTGAAGGAGATGGGACGTTTCAAGCGATGGAAAGAGAATCTACTCCGTTGAACCCCTTGGGTCGGCTTGTTCCGCATGTGTCGCTACCTGCGGATCGTCAACATGCACTATCCGATGAAGAAATCCGACATTACATTGTGAATCAGCTCCCGCGCGGCTCGCATGCTACGATAACAACTGATAGTGTAACCGCGAGGACCATTACGGTGGATGTATATGATATGCATCACAACTATATTGAAATTGCTCCTCCCCCTGGAACTGCACTCGTCAAAGAAAGCTTCCATGATGGGCGCGACGCGGATGACAGCCCCTCTCTTGCAGAGACACACCTGCCAAAGCACACTGTTGTGTTCCAAACCGTATCAAACCAATCCCAAACTGCCGAGTTGCGGCCGGATAACTCTTCTTCCCAAAGCCCAATGGAAATGAATTGTTGTGAGCACCGCCCAAGGTTACCCCAAAGGCTGTCGAAGCGATCGAGAATTGGGAGCTGGGTTAATGATCCAGTTCCCACGGTAGAGGTCGAACCCATAAATGTGAATAGCCCCGAAACATCCCGACGGCCTGCATTCAAAAGGACTATATCTGAATCTTCCCTCAGCGGTTCGGAAACGCCACGTGCTTCATCACAAAGAAGGTCTGCGGCCAGCAGGGCAACCCACAGGCTCATATCCAATGCGGAGGCAAAGTTGGAAAGCATAGCCACTCTGGGAAAGAGAGCAACATCGTCTTCCACTCTCAACCACCAACCTGCCGGTTTCAACAGAGAAAGCATGGGTGCTACCACAGCTCGAATACGCAGTAAACCTAAGCAATCCACTGAACCTGGGTTGCAGAAGTCTAAACTGCTTCCGGCTATGCCCCTTGCATCAGTTAAGTTGGGATCTAGCCAGTCAGATGTTTATGGAACTGATATTTCCGCTACTTCCCTTCCGCCTAAAGACTACTTTTCATCTCAAGAAAGAGGTCTCGAGTCCTACATGGCTCGCACGGACGCATTTTCCTTGCATAAACGCCCGAAAAGTCCAGCGTCGCCTACGATTGCCAGAAATCATATTTCCAGTACTAGCAGCTTATCTAAAATTAAGTCCGATAGCGATGTACAGGGGTTATCGAGCGACATCCTTCAACCTCGCAGCCCTATGCTCTCTCGAAGAAGCTCAACCAAATCTCTTGCGCCTACCATCTATTCGTTAGCAGGTGACTCAAAGTCTTCGCTTGTTCTTGCTCCTCGATTTGTTCGGAGCGTATATGAAGACCAAGACACGCTCTCCGCTCTTTCTAGAGACGGAAAATTCCCCGGCTTGTTCCCATACAATCACCTGGTTCAGAATATACAACGATTTTCCAGATTTTCGTCAGCCTCTTACGGGTCGCATTTTCTCAGAGTTATGGGGATTTCCACCGGCCCTCAGGATTGGCAAAATGAGGAGATGGACCACCACGAGCACAGCTCATTCTATAACCACACTGGATTACCCCCTTCCACAATTCTACTCTCATCGTTTGTTGATTCTGCTGGAGGCACGAACTCCTGTGGCAAGACTCAAGAGGGTTTTCCGCTAGTCCATTATCTCGCGCTAGACCACGATTCGAAAGCCGTGGTTTTGACCCTGAGAGGCACATGGGGGTTCGAGGATATTCTCACTGACATGACATGTGACTATGACGATTTGCACTGGATGAACAAAACCTGGCAAGTCCACAAGGGTATGCTCGCCTCAGCCAAACGTCTCCTTGAAGGCGGCGGTGCGCGAGTGATGGCCACAATAAAAGCTGCTTTGGAGGAATTTACGGACTATGGCGTTGTATTTTGCGGTCACTCATTAGGCGGTGGGGTCGCCGCCCTCCTTGCAATCCTAATCTCGAGGCCAAACGACACCCACATGCATGGGCCATCATTTGTGACCGCGTCCAGTCAATCCAGTGACACGGATAATAACACCCAACGTCAGCCGGGACAGTTCCGGCTCCCGGCAGGACGACCGATTCATGTATATGCTTATGGTACGCCGGCAGTCATGAGTCCATCTCTGCGACTCGCAACAAGGCGCTTGATCACCACGACCGTCAACGGGCAAGACGTTGTTCCCACGCTATCATTGGGGGTTTTACACGATTTTCACGCCGTTTCGCTCTCGTTCAAAAGCGATGTCGCTGACGCAAGATCGTACGTGAAGTCACGCGTTTGGGATAGTATCAGTCGCAGTATCGCAAATAAATTCTACATTAACCAGCCACCGCTTCTAATTCATGCCGGGGAAGGGATCGGGGAGGACTCGTGGGCGTGGAACACGCTCAAGTCACTTCGCGCCCAGCTCACCGCTCCGAAATTGATGCCCCCAGGTGAAGTGTTCGTTGTCGATACCATGCGCGTTCTCCAACGTGATGCGTTTACAATGGACACGCCCAGCGGCGATGGATATCCGAGGCTAGGCCGGCCAGCTACGAGGGTGCAGTTAAGATTCATCCGGGATGTGGAGGCAAGATTTGGAGAGATTCGATTTGGCTCAGGAATGCTGGGTGATCACAGTCCTGCGCGATATGAGGCGAGCCTGGCGGTGTTGGCGAGGGGAGTTTTGGACAGTTGATTCGGGTTAAAGTTGGATACCCATGGAGTTGGTGACTTTTTATTATGGATGGGTTTATTGATTGATTTAAGAAATATTCCATTGTACTGTACATCCGTACTCCGTCGCAGATGTTTTCTGATTGGTTCATAGACCGCATAGACTGCCAGAACAGAAGATAAATGTGCATGCGTATCTCATATACCCAATCTTCGACAAATCAATCCATTCTCAAGCGCCGTTTATCCTGCCTAAATCAAGCCAGTCCGTTTCTTGGATTTGTGATAATTGGCCAAGGGTCCTTAATCTCTAGCAGGAATTTCCAGCGTTCAAGACCACATAGGAAGTAGTCGTCGATTCCCTGGAGCGTGCACTGGCAGCTCACATAAACTTCTGGAGTGAAGGGTATACAAGGCATAGGACGGGTCCCGGAGCAATCCCTCTCTAGGGCAGATTTCGTGGCACGGGAGCCGACGTAGCCATCATCCAAATGTCGACTTTAGATCCGGGGCCTTCCAGAGTCGATGAAGCTCCCTTGGCGAGTAGTTAGCTGGGCTCTGGGAACAGAATCCCCCAGCCCTCCCATCCCTTATAGGCAACTCAGTATGCCGCTTCGTCTCGTATACGTTTCAATTGTCGTAGCCCGTCGTCAAAACAACCCGTTGAATCGCAGGCTCAGCTCTTTCAGCCTCCTCTCCTACCACCGCCGCTGCCACCAGCACTATCCGCCCGCTTCTTCTCCCTCTCTTCGACCTCGCGGATCTGTCCCTCCAACATCTCCTTTTTCCGCACCAACCCTTCTCGGACCACCAACAAAGCGCCAATCTTCTCCTGCGGCGTCAGGTTCTGGAGTTTCTGCGCTTCCTAAAATGGACCAAGAAAGATTTTTGCATCAGTAAGCCTTTAGTTCCCCACGAAAGGTCGTAAAGAGGTGGAGGTGGAGGTTTGTTCAACTTACCTTCTTCGAATCCTGTCTCATTTTTAAGCTTGCTCCGTAGAGTGCGCCGGATGCGATGGCGACGGATAGGGTGCTGGTGATGAGGATTCGACGGAGTTTGGAGACGGAAGCCATGGTCTCGGCAAGGCTTAGACGCAATTGGGGGGTAAGAAGGTAGATGTGTTTATAGGTGTCGATTGAAGCTTTTAGTAGTGCTCTGGTCACTAGATAAATTGCAGGCTGAGGGCGACTTCTTGGCACCTTCGAGAGCGGAAGATCACCGCATAACTTCCTAGCTATCATCAGCCCACGACTTGCACCGCGGACAGAATATTGATGATACAGATTGCACACAACTAGTTAGTACAGCAGAAAAAACTACGATATACTTTGTCCTGGCTGCTAGTTGTCTCAACGAATAATAGCTCAAGCAAAAGCATGTATTTTACATAGAAAATTTTATATGTTATTTTAAAGTATAAATGACGGTAGTATCTCAGAGTTGGCAAAGCAATGAGCTCCTGGTGGTAGGAGCATATGAAAAGACGTATGCCTGACAATGCGGAAAGCAGACTTGTCTCGAAAAGCGTCAAATTCAGCCGCTGGCCAACTGTCACAACAATAAAATGAGTTGTAATTGAGCACTAATATCCCTGCGGTCGTGGGACTGGTAGCTGTTATCCGCAGCTTCTCCAAAGGCAGAATGCACGTATTCATGTTATTCCGGCTTAGTATCAGGAAGCCATCTGATATCAATGCCACGGCTCAGTTTACGAGACACGAGCTATCAGGCAGTATTAGTATAAAGTCCAAGGCATATCCAGAGCGAGTAATATTTCATACCATATCAATTTCACCAAACACAGTTCTCGGTGACCCAATTCTTGCGGATTCGAATTCAAAATTCGCATGCCAACCTTTGATCTCCAAGACCGTGAACTCCTCCCCAGTTCACGTCTCAGCCGCCAGTGTTCGATTCTCAACACCCTCTCTTCCAAATCCCCCCTCCCCAATAATTCACACCTTCCCAGCACCACTCTTCTCCACCCCTTCCTCCCCGAGCACCTTGGGCCGCCCCCATAAACAATCCCCCAACATACCCGCCCAAAAACCTCATATCCCCCGCCTGCGCACTCGTCATCCTCATCAGATTCTCCATATCCGCCAAGTGCGCATTGAGCTGCGCAGCTGGCGTGCAGTGCGCGTACTGGCGGGATTTGGCGGCGGACATGCTCGAAGCGGAGATTGCGGAGGCGGAGGTCGCTGTTGATGTTGATGTTGGTGCTGATGCTGAGACTGAGGTGGTGGAAAGGGAGGGGAGGGGGAGGGCGGAGGATGCGCCGGGTCTGGTGGTGTGAGATGGCATGCTGGTCACGGTGGGCAAGAAGGAAGGCAGGTTAGAAAATGATTTGAGCTGTGGTCATGACCGGGTGCGTTCATTGCATGAGGAGTGATGGAGTGTTTGCTTTGTTTGCATCTCTCTGGCTGAGATCGCGGTTAAACGACACAACTAGCGTGGTTATTATTTCTACACATGGGATGAATCTATCAACGTCCACATAATGGTGAATCTGCCTTTGTGCTTGCACAGAATGTTGCACACCAAATCGCCCCCGTTTGGATCCGTGCCGTTATGATCCAGCCCGAGTGGTGCAGCGCAGATATGAATCATCCAGGTGAAGTTTTTAAACCCAGCCAAATCCAGGCCAGGGACAAATGCATCATACGAATCCATGTATTAAGAGAATTCTGTAATTAACTAAGAAGACATGTTGCTCGAAGAAAAAGCGGCCATCATCGACACCTACAGTAAAGGGGGAAGGAATGGGAGAGAAGGCCATTGACGAAGACAAAAGCAAAGAAAACAGTCCGTATCCGTACCACCAATTTTCTATCATGATATCAGCCACCCGAGAGTTAAAGGGAAACACAACATTAAGCCCATCACCATATTCCTTTTTCCCTTTCATTTTCCTACGCCAGACAACAACCACAAGTTCCAAATCCCCAGGGCCCAAAGCTGATTGCAGTCGAAGGTAAGAACGTCGGCATTCCTTGCGTTTGAGACAGTGAGCTTGAGAAAAGCAAAACCGGAAAGAGACATTATGTGTTACGTGCATGTCCGAGCAAAAGGGTAAAAAAGAGCCCAAACGGAAGAAAAGCTGTCGAGCGCCGTGGGTATGCAAGGTAAAAAGGAAATAGCAAAAGGCTAAGAAGACGCAAAAGAATTACAGATCGGATTTTTGTAGAAGAAAAGGACGGGGCGGGGGGGGGGGGGGGGGGGGGAAGTATCAAAATGCAAACAGAGACACAAGGAAAAGCAAAAGACGGGAGAATAGTTTCAAATTGGAATGGAGCACACTCAAGCCATTCCCAAAGATTGTCATCATAGCTAGCCGCACCACCGAGCTAGTACTGCTATGGAGAGAATGACCAGCTGAAAATACTCCACGATTTTCGTTGAACATTACCGAAAACCGTTTTGCAACGCATTCTGCAGAGATAACAAAGGTAGCTACTTGCATTTTGTATTCGAAAAGTGAATATTGTAGCATCCACCACTTGCGGGCAGTGATGCTAGGCGGATCGAGTTGTGGTAGAATACGACCCCTGGGACAGTCCGCAGATCTCCGTTACCAAGGCAAGCATGAGATTATCATCAAGGGAAAAAGTGCGTCTGTCAGTTCGTCGGAAATTCATGTGTTAGGAAAGCGATGCCTTGACGTGCGATTGCCGGATTTATTTGCCACTGAATTTCTGGAATATGGGCGGTAGGCTGCTTTGGCTGCTGTGGGCAGAAGCTTCGGAGTCGATGTTGGCGCTGGCACCACTATCACCACTCCCCGCGCTAGCGCTCGCACTTCCTGTCAGACTTCGAACGTTTGGATGCCCTTTGGCGGAATGCGAATTGCTCACCCCAACTTGTTGCTCGATTTGCTGTGGCATGGCCCCATTGGGTTGCCCAGAGGGATGTCTTGGAACCGGCGCTCTCATCCCTGGCGGAGATCGGCGATTGGGATGGCCCATTCCATTTGGCGGTCCGTTGAAACCATCGATACCAGTTGAGCTGCGGCCCATTCCACGACCGCCAGGATGGAAACCCTGACCAGGCGACTGGCTTGTTCGTCTACTCGGCGGTGGATACGGCCCATGACCAACCCCCTGTCCTAATTCGTTGATTCGAGAGGCAGTGAGTGAATTGGCCCTCGATTCGGCATGCATCTCTCGTCGGTCAACATTTCCATAGCGGTTTGACGAATATCCCATCATCGGATTATCAAGTAAAGAATCATGCATGCCCGGAATTTCCTCGACAATTCTTGCGCTGGTGCGGTTCCTACCCATGCCAAACGCGCGGCTAAAAGCGGAAGGCGGGCGCCCACTGGCCATCTCGGGATTTTTGCGAAATTGGCCGGCGTTGTTTGCTGGCATTTTCCTGTTTTTTCGTGAAGTCACACTCATCATGTCAAAGTTATCTGGGTCGATTTGGGGCATTGGTGGAGGCGCGTCATAATAATCACCATCATCGTCAAGTGCCTCACGGTGGGACGACATTCTTCGATTAGGCCCTCCACGTCTCATGTTCAGTTCCTGTTCCTTTAGTTGCAATTCCCGTTGTCGAATGCGTAGTTCACGCTCTCTAAGCGCCAGGTCGGCCGATGATGAACCTCCATTAGAAGCACCTCCATTTTGCTGAGTAAGCTCGCCAGCAACGGCATCGTAATGAACAATATGACTGAATTCGTCTAGATTGTGGTCCTCTGCTGACGGATCACGCTGGGCCGGGGGGCCGCGTGACGGTGGATACCCATTGGGTGGGCGATGAGATCCCATAGACGGCCCTCCTCGCCTAGGATGGCCCGCACCTTGTGGGGATGAATAACTTCGACCACCGCCTCTCATATTGTTCGTACTAGGGCGTGGTGCAGACGATAATCTTGGAGGGAGCGCTGCCACCGGTGACGTCGGCTCACGTTGACGATTTTGGTTTACAACGTTGATATGATGGAGCATGGCATAAAGAGTTTCGATTCGTGAAAGTTTCACGCCACTGTCAACGCCTAACTTGATCGGCGATCCGAGATATGTTTCGACCTCCATGGGTCGTCGAGCCGCAAAGTCTTGATACATAGTGCTTGGATTCTCGGGTTGGGCAAGCATCTTTGCGATTGTGGTTTCTTTGAAATCGTCAGGAAAATTGCAGCCAAGAGCTTTAGCAAGTGCAATCAGTTCATCGATCACATCCGACACTAGTTGTCGTACTCCAACTTTTTTCAGGAGCTGTGCGTAATTGGGTGTTTCGAATAAAACACTTGCTGGATGAAAAGCAATGGGTCTAGATATAATTGAAAGTTTGGAGGAATCTCGCGCCATGCTCTTTAGAGTAACTCACTCGTAGGTAGGGATTAACGATCCCGACAATAATAATCACAAGTGTGGAAGCTTGGTTAGCCTCAAAAGAGCGGGTTGACGCCCGTGCATTGGCTGTAATCGAACGCGCCGTTCCTCCTGTGACTAGTTATAATCGATAACTAACGCTCTTCCGGATGAGCCGTCGGGAGGCGGTCCGACCCAGAGGACTTAAACAACGTGATATTGTCAGGGGTACCGAAT
>NW_003052498.1:3486657-3505905 GCF_000003515.1 Uncinocarpus reesii 1704 | reverse complement strand
CAGTTTACCCTGGCCTGTGGCCAAGGGTGATTGACAATGCACTGCCATGTCGGGTTTGAATAAGCCGTTGAGATCGACGAAGTCTTGATGGTGGGCCCCGACCCCAGAATGTCGCTAGAGGGCTGTATGATCAAACTCGCTTGGTCCAGTTTGAACGATCTCTACACCGGACACCAAAGAAAGGATAACATTGGTTGGAAATCTATGTTCCAACTCCAGCTCCACACCTAGAGTGCTTGTGGTATTCACGATGATACAGGTGTGTTCGGGAGTAACGACGGAGTGGATCAGGTCGCCAAGGTCGTAGAGGTCTGGGAGGGCCTTGACGCATAAAACCACATAGTCATAGCCTTGCTCTCTAGAAGGGGCCTCATCGGTTGAGCGAATCACTATTGCGACATGAGAGATTAGCTTGCTTCCATGGCCTTACTTGGAAGTGAATGGTACGTACCATGTCGGGGTTTGAAGCGTTCGTTCCCAAAGACCTTTGACCTGCAAAAGGAAAGCCATCAATTAGCATCGCATTTCCCAAAATCAAAGGGCGCACACAGCAGGGTACAATGGGGAATGGCCTCGTACTTGAACGAAATGCCGTATTGGGATACATGGTCATAGTTCTGTTTCCACACCAAAGTAACGTCACAGGCGTTGGTAGCTTGAAGTCTCCATGCTAGGAAAGCCGAAATCGCGTTTCCGCCCACTACAAAATGCCGAGTTAGTTTCAGTGGCATTTGAAAGATGGATTCCGATTGCACCAGGTGGTTGTTGCGTAGATGGTCCCGTCAATCGAGACAAATTCAGCCAACATGAAAGCTAGACATACCAGAAAGAACCCGAAGCCGGGGAGTTGAAGGAGCCATTGGACCTATAAGTCTACCGCAAGAAAGCGCAATCCAGCTTTATCGACGATGCGGCCGAATCGAGCAGCCAGAGAAGAAGGTAGCCGCAAACTCCCGGCGCAATTGTTGGAAGCAACCACCAGCGTGAATTCCAATCGTCCCTTTCGTTGTCTTTTGATTGCCGGAGTGGTCCGGCAACGTCGGGTTTGGAGAAATGATGCTGTTCACCGCGATTGCGTATTAGAATATTAGGGCATTCCCGAGTCAAACGAGTGATGGACGCTTTCGCGAGGGCAATTGAGGAAGAACGAGGGTGAGGGGGGTAAAAACCCTCCGGTTGGGTTCGAATTCAACGATGGCTCGGATCTCTCAACCGAAAGGATAGTGTATAAACGAGAGCCAGAGCGACTGGGTTTGAGGAGGGGAATGAAAGTTGAACGGGAAGGTAAAAAAAAAAAAAAAAAATAGGAAAACCAGTACTCTGTAAAAGACGACGGAAACCCGCACGAGAAAGAAAACAGCGAAACTGAGACCCAGGGGAGAGAATCACACGGTGAGAGCAACAGGAAGGGTTCAAACGAATGGGAGAAAATCGAGAAGATGGCTGGTGCCCGGTGCAGTGGAGGAGGAGGAGGTGATGATGTTGATGATGGAGGAAGAGACGGAATGACGGGGATGAGTTGGCTAGGCCAAGAGGATAGTGGAATACCTCAAAGAACCCGTACTGTCACGTAACCCGGAGTTCTTTGGGATGCACTTTGGACGGTTTGCGCTGGGTTTTCAGGCATTTGCCAGGGTAAATGAGACGTACGTAATGAACGCAAAAAGTCACTTCTGACCCTTCTCCCCTGGTCAGATCCGGCGACTAGCTTTTGCTGTGTTTCGTTTTTGCGAGTTGGGAGGCGCGGGTCTTCTGGATTCGAAATTATCTTAATTAAAGACAGAATCGAGCCCCAAAAGACGACAGAGGGGCCAGCGGGCTTCGAGCAACGGGGAAAACAGGGATGGAGAACCAGCAAAGCAAGGACTTCTTTTGGCTTGTTTAACTAGCAAAACCCGTAGGGCAGCAAAGGGAAGAGACCACCAGCGCTTGGGAGGGTCCCTTTCTCTCCCCCCCGTCTTTTTTGCTTTTTCCGCGAGTCGCTAGCGTACCCTGGAAGTCGATCCCAGGCAAAACGCGTCCACAAAGGAACGTCTGCTGGTGGAAAAGACGATGAAAGGTAAGCCAGATGCCGCCAATGGATGAAGAAGCAGAAGATGATGAAGGAAAGAGGAAATGAAGAGAAAGCTCACGGAATTGAACTGAGATGGAGGTTTTGCCGCCGGAACAGAGGTGTCCAGAGAGTGATTTGATGGATACGGCCCAACAGTGAAGAACACATACGGGTTGCCCGTAAAACCACTAGTAAATTGGGTCTCCCATGGGCCATGTCGTCGTTTATTTTGGAACAGCCGCGCCGAGAAAACGAGCAGCCAGCAAGAGACCGGTCTCTGCGTGCTGGCCAGGAGATTGCACAGAATGATGAGGAACAACTCCTGGACAGCTGGGGGGGCCCATGTCTATTGCTCATCATCGCGGGTGACATGGTTGGGGACTGGTGAGGAGTTCACAGGAAGAAGGAGAGAGAGTGTGCGAGTGTGTGGGAGAGAGGAGAAGAGGTTCACAATTCTACAACTACTGATTACATTTTGCAGGCTGAAAGTGCGCTAGAGTGTTATGGCAAGCGAGAGCTTCTCTGGATGTTCTCGAATATCTAGATGACAGGCACGTGAGCTGGATATGCTTCCTTTCTGTTTCCATGGCTTCCCATTGAGATGCTAACCTGTTCCTAGCAGCTCATGGTTTGCCTGGTTTGCCTGTCAAAGAGGAAGTTGGGAAGCAGCAGATCTATGGACCATGGGTGTGGAATGGACCATTAGCAACAGAGACCCAAGCGCAGTAAAGCTCATGGGAAGCATGCTCTGCAGCAGCCCTGTGTATCGGTGATAAGCCCGTTGGCTTTGCCGTCGACAGTGTCGTCGTCTGACAGGTTCCCTGCGCTGTCTGCAGCGACCTTTGAGCGTCCGTCAAGCAGTACATATGTCCACTTCCGTTTCTTATATAACTTACCTGATATCAAAACGGCATCCCTTGAAACAAACAATAATACAGAAAAACAGCGAGAGACCTGCAGGTATGATTGCTGCGTATCAATGCTTGTATTTCCGGATACGGCGGTAATGCTGCGGCCTGGTCTGTGCTGGTCCACTGCCCTGTTTTGCATACGTGGATCGTACGTAATTAGAGTTCAGTACCGAAATGTGGATCGCCGACCCAGCCCGCTAATGCAAGTAGGGCAATTTGCAGCACGCTGATTCGCCCAGCGGTTCTCGTGCCTGATCCGAATCTGGCGAGTGGGTCCGGCCCTTCCCTGTTTTGCTTCCACAGACGTAATCGTGGCTGGTTGGATCCCCAGCGCTAGCAGCTGAGTCAGACCAGTCACGTGATGGAGCAGTCGAGACTCGCTGCTGTGCGAGGGCGGATGTCTGAGGCATGTCCTACCTACTATGTATACTATCAATGGTGTCGAGAAAGGGGAGGTGGATGCGCCGAGTGGAGAGCTCGGTTTGCGAGTGAGCTCCTCTGCAGTGGGCGACCCGGCGCATTGACTCTCCATAGTCTTAACGAAAGCATGCAAGCCTCTTTAACCATTAACTATTGAAGTGATCGCCACAAACCAGCACACGACCCATCAAATCACCAGTCCCCAATAATTGCAATCATTATTGTGTGAAGAACCCCCTTTACGACTTTCCACCAGCAACAGTAGTCGATCTTGGCTTCCTTGCGCCTGGAGAACTCCCATGCCGTCGATCCACTGGCGTTCTCCGTAGTGACATCCAGGCCAGAGCCCAAAGCTCCTCCGCGAAAGGATCGCCCGAACTATTCATAGACGTCAATGCAGATCTCAAGCGAGAATATCGCGATTGCCGGCTGACATCATCATTATATCCCCGAAAAGGAGCCCACCGGGATTCACAGCCCTGTTGGATTCCCTCAACACTTAATGGAGTACGGAGGAGAGCGTATGATAATAAAAGCAGCGGGAGTGCTTCAAGCCTGTTTAAACAGCAGCTACTCCGGAGTGAATCTGAACGTTGAAATAGCAATTTTCGTACTCCCTGTTGTCTGTAGCATGCTAATTCCATAGTACTCGGTACTGAGAGGTTCTTGATAATAATGACAGGCACGTTATTATCCGACAACTCGCCAGCAAACGATCATGAATATGCACGTGGGTAGCGGCATGTTGTCCATCGAAATGCGATCCCAAATAGTCTCGTCCGACAGCTTGCTGCAGGATTTGCTTTTGCGGTGCAAGTTCGGATGGCCTACGGAGTACTTGCTTGGTCACTCGATGCGTCCCTGTCCAGTGCCACAGTGTGAAGCCTGCTGGGAGAGATGCATCTGGGTTCATAACAGACTCTCTCACAGGAGTTGAGCCCCTTGACTGCTGAGTTAACCTGTCGGTTAATTGAGATAGTTGAAACCTTTCACTCATTCGGGCTGCGCTGCTCCAACGAGAATAAACCTGATTTGAACGCACACCTCAAGGAACAATTTGGGATAATAACCGTTCGAAACACCTCGTTTGATGTTGCTCGATTGTAGATGACTAACTAAATGTCCCCAAAAGGGGCTTAGCGCGATATTTGACACCTCGCGTTAAATCGCGTCTTCTCGATGGACCGCGTTTTCTCATTTGTCGACAAGTGTTCTGGCCATCAGAACCGACGGAGAGGAGGTACAGGGCGCCGCTTTCGAGTACGGCCTCAGATCACTGCATTGGCAAATGATTAACAATGGCGTTCGTCCTCAATGCACGCGACACGGACACCTCAGGCTCAGACGATGAGTTCCCGAGCGAAATTCTGGGCTACTCGCAGGCTTTGCATGGATCAAAACGCGCACGGCTAACTCCCCAGCTCGAATCGGAAGATAGCGACAGTACTTCGTCAGTGGGCACCAGCGATGACTCCGATCAATCGGAGCCTCCTCAACGTCGAGGTGCAGACCCCCCGAACCGCTTTGTTGGTATACGTGGGGAGGTTGGGAATGGACAGTATCGCCCTGGGGCGATTGTGAGGATTAAGCTTACGGATTTTGTCACATACTCGTCTGCTGAGATTCGGCCTGGCCCGAAGCTCAATATGGTGATCGGTCCGAATGGAACGGGTAAAAGCACGCTGGTCTGCGCTATCTGTTTAGGACTGGGGGAAGGCCCGCAGGTAAGCATAATGTTTTATTTACCTCCTCGCACCCGGCATATCGTAGATTCCTGTATAACACATGCTAATCGGGTTTGATGGAAATAGCATTTGGGTCGCGCAAGAGATGCAGCCGAGTTTATAAAAAACGGTCGCCCGGAAGCGACCATTGAAATTGAACTGGCTTCTCCAATAGGGAAACGGAATACTGTAGTAACAAGAATCATCAAGCGGAACGGCAACAAGAGCTTATTTGCAATCAACGGGAAACAGGTTTCGGGTAAAAAGGTTCGACAGTTCGCGAGATCATTATCCATCCAGATCAACAATCTTTGCCAGTTCCTTCCTCAAGATAAAGTGAGCGAGTTTGCGGCGCTTACTCCCATCGAGCTCCTGCGGTCAACTCAGCGAGCTGCTGCTCCACGTGAAGTTACTGAGTGGTATGAAGATTTGAACCGAATGCGTGCAGGCCAGAAAAAGCTTCAAGTCCGAAACAGGCAGTATCAAGAAGCACTGCAGACCCTAGAGAAGCGGCAGGAAAATCAGCGCGAGATTGTAGAGAGAATGAGAGAAAGGGTGGCAGTCAAAAAGCGCCTGGAGTATCTTGAGCTTCTGCGGCCCGTCCCCAAATTCAGAGAGTTCAAAGCACAATCAACCGAGGCCAAAAACCGAAGGAGGGCTCTTCTTCAAGAAAAGGAAGCCCTCGAAGCTCAGATTCAACCTATCCTAGAAGCCATCGCTGCGAAACGGAAGTATTTTTCGGAGCTCGTCGACGTCGTTAAACAAAATCGAAAGCAGCACATCAAAGCTAACGAATTTGCAAAAGGATTTTGGAAGCAAATGGATCAAGTCAGCGGAAAGATGAAGGATCTAACAGCACGTATCGAGGCTGAGATCAAGTCAAACTCGGGCTACGTGACGGAAATGAAAAAATTAACGCAGAGCATTGATCGGATTGAACGATTAATGGAAGAAGGTGCTCCCGAATTTGACATCAGTGCTTACAATGCGAGAATTGTATGCCCAACGCTTCTCTTGCATTGTCTTTTTCTATTTCGTTTTTCATGGCTAATAGTGTGCAGCGTGAACAAGTCCTCCGGATGCGCGATATTCAAGATCGGAAATCACAGTTGCAGAGCAGGGAGATGCCGATTATCCGAGACCATAGTCATAACAAGGCCAGCTATCTACAATCTAAACAACGATTAGATAGTTTAGGCTTCCAGGCAGGGCAGCAGGAAGAGAAATTGCGTCGTTTATCTGAAGACACTTACACCGCTTGGCAGTGGCTTAAAGATGAGAAAAACCAAGAGCAATTTGAAAAGCGAGTTTACGGCCCTCCTTTGGTGGTTTGCACTATAAAGGACCCAAAGTACGCGATGGCACTGGAAGGCATGGTGCAAAAGAATGACCTCTGCGCCTTTACAGTGCAAACTCGAAACGACTTCAACAAGCTACAGGAAATCCTTTATCAACAAAAGGAGCTTCATGATATCACCATATACGCCTGTTCCACGCCGCTGTCTCAATTGACCTCACCCGTGTCGGATGAAGCCCTCCAGCAACTGGGTTTCGATGGCTGGGCGAGGGATTTGATATCGGGCCCTGAGCCTGTCTTGGCTACGTTGTGTAGCGAAAACAGCTTCCATACTACCCCTATCATGCTTCGCGACATCTCAAATGCAGAATTCGAACATCTTGAAAACGGACCCATTTCCAGCTGGATTGCAAAAACGCAACATTATCAAATCACCCGACGACGTGAGTATGGCGCGGCAGGCGTTTCCACACGTGTTAGGCGTTTGCGACCAGCCAGGTGGTGGACAGACAAACCGGTTGACGATTCGATCAAAATTGAACTCCAGAACGAGGTTATGAAACGGAAACGCGAAATGGACGAAGTGCAGGCACAGTTGGACGAAGGAAAAGCTGAGCTAGAGCGACTTGAGGCTGAACATGAGGAAGCTTCTGGCGAAAAGGTGAGATTCTTTTTCATGTCTTCTGAGAGGTTTACTAACCTGTTCCTTAGTCTAAAATTGAGCGAGAGAAGGCGGAAAAGCAGGCTGCATTGACTAGCTTCAAGGCTTTACCCACGAGACTTGGTAAGTCGTGCACAATTGCTCTATGTAATCGCACTACTACTAACAGTATGCAGCCCAACAAAAAGATAAACACAAAGAGCTAGTAGAACGTGTATCTCAGTTTAGGAAGGACATCGAGTCTCTGCGTAAGAAGAAGGATTACCTTTCTCTAGAGAAAGCCGTATCTGTCTTGCAATATACAGTAAGTCCTTTCTCATGGTTCCTCTTTTGATGCTTGAGCATGCTGACTCTTTATAGAAATTTGTTGAGAAATACCGCAAATTGCATGAAAATCTAGTGCAAATGCGAGTTCGAGCAGTTGAAGCCCGGTCTGACTGGCAAAGCCTCAAGAAACACAACTCGGATGTGACAGCGGTAGTCGAAAGAAAAAATTGCGAGATTGACGAAGTATCTCTCCTAGTGACCAACCTCAATAAAGAGGCGCCCAAACGCATAGAAGAAATGCGGAAAATTCGTCGCATGGCAGAAGACGACCCAGAGCTATCCCAAATGATCGGAAGTATCAGTCAGTATAGCTGTGATCAATTGGAAGCTGAGATAGACTCTGCAAAGGCTACGTTAGATCTCACGTACGAAGGCAATAGCTCCCGCGTAATCGAGGAGTTCGAGCGCCGTCAACAGCAAATTGACAAACTAAACAAGAAATATGAAAAAATCCAAAAAGATTTGGCGGATTTTGAATATGGAATCGCGGAAGTTCGAGGAAAATGGGAGCCTACTCTCGAGGCCCTCATACAGCGGATCAGCAATGCATTCTCCAATTTCTTCGCGCGCATCGGATGTGCAGGACAAGTCAGTATCGACAAAGGAGAAGATATCCCCGACGAGAATGGCCGCCTGGGCGACACTAGCGACTTTGACCAATGGTCAATCCGCATCCAGGTCAAGTTCCGTGAACAAGAATCCCTGGCCGTTCTTAATGCACACAGACAATCCGGCGGCGAGCGCGCAGTAAGCACGATTTTCTACCTCATGGCTCTCCAATCGCTGTCTGCCTCTCCGTTCCGCGTCGTGGACGAAATCAACCAAGGTATGGATCCGCGCAACGAACGCATGGTCCATGAGCGTATGGTTGAAATTGCATGTGGACAAGCCGATTCAAAGGATGCTGGTGGACAGTACTTTTTGATAACTCCTAAATTGCTGAATGGGCTGCGCTACCAGCCGGGAATGACGGTGTTGTGTGTGTATAGTGGAGAGTACATGCCGGAGGATTACAAGAAGCTGGATTTTGGGCAGTGCGTCTTGCGGATGAAGAACCTAAAAGAGGCAAGGAGGAATAAATTAATGAATGGAGGAGAGGACGATGGAGAAGACAGTGCATAATCTGAAAAACAGCTTTGGGGAATGTTGGATTTTTGTCACTTTTAGCGATGTGAAAGGGCCGGATTTTATCGATTTCAGGCATATTTGTCGATTCATACTTTGCAAAGAAATACTTAGTACAAATATTTAGCCGCCTCTACGTCGAGTCGACTTGCAACTAGGGCTTGCTTCTGCAAATTGGGACCCTGCTCCTTCACAAGCTGTTCATGGCCGAGTCTCGCTGCTTGACCTTCCCTGACGCATTCGCTCGCCCTTCGACTTCCACTCCCTTGACCACGATGCAACTTCATCGACCTTTCGATCCAAATCCGCGCCGCGGCTGCAAGCCCATTATCCGCTTCCGCCTCCCGTTCCACGATTTGTCGGACTCGTGTCTCCATCTCACTCTCACCTAGACGTGGACTGTTCGATTTTTCTTGGTTCATTTTGTGTGCCTTTAACCCGCCGATGACCCCGATATTTCGTGTACTGGGAATTCGCATCATCGTCTTCTCAACGTCGTATCCGAGTTCTGTTGCGATACTCATGAGTTTGGCGGTTAGAGCAGCGTACGTGGAAGATGATATATCGAGCTTGTCATGTTCAGAATATTTCATGCCGCGGAGAGCTTTCAGGTCACCGGTGGCGGGTTGGGGGTTTTGATCGTGTTCGCTAAGACTCTCGGTTTCAGCGGATAGCGACGTGGTTGTCGCAGATCGTCTCTTCGGGGGTGGGTATCGAAACCTAGCACCCGATATAGAGTGTGAGCAGCAAGGGATGGAGAGGAATGGTAATGGCGACGTCGGATCGGCTAGTACCCCAAGGAGAGGAGTCCAGATTGTGAGTTCGTCGGCGTGGTTCGATATGATGAATGTTCCTTTTTTGAATATTCCGTCATTTGTCTCGATGTTAGCCGGGATCGTTTGGGACGCTGTCGGGGAAGCGTAGCGAAATATTGATGGTATGCATATGCTTTCTTTAAGGCATTTCTGGGTTGAAGGTGGATATGTTTCCCAGCTTTTTCTCCGTCGTGCATCAAAGCCCCAGCCTGTATAGCCCTCCTCGCGAAGGAGGTAAACTAGCACACCATTGCCGCATGCTATATCTACAAAACCTGGAAAAGAAGCAGCACCTTCTCCGCTCTCCTCACTTGCATCATGTCCGTTCAAAGAAATTGGTCGATACATCTTCTTCCATAGTTCAATTAAGAAAGCCGCTATTGAAATGTCTTCAAACACATGTTTCGAAGGCTCAGTTACCTCGACCCAATTTCGAATCAGGGTCGAAGCATATTTATCTTTTAGTTTCGCATATGTTGTTTGGACCACATGCTGAGGGATAATGTTATCTTTGAATGGCCGCGGGTTGCTTCCGGTCGGGTTAGATGTAGCTGCCGGGCTGCGAGCAAGACGAACCTGTGCGGTCAAAAGCGCCAGGAACGTACGCTCGAGGCGGTATGGTATAGATTCTGGAATCCCAGTCGAAAATGGTATGAAATGGAGTGACAAAACTCCCGTGCCCTTGGTCGTCGCACTATGAGCGTTATTTGGCACTGGTGCAGAGAATTCGTACAGAAATCCCAGCGCTCGAATGGAAGGATGGTAAAAGGGAACCTGTTCCTCCGAGGAAAAATGGGGCAGATATATCAGCAGACATCTCTCCAATTCAATGCCCTGGTTGTCTTGGAAGCTTTTATGTGAATAAAAATGGCAGGTTTGATCCAATTCAGAATCAATTTTCTTTCTAGGGATAAACCTCCTCAGAATAGTCCTTGTTAAGGTATATCCATCAAAATCTGGAGCAGGTAGTCGCTCAACGGCTAGCTGGTCATGGGCATTGGTAGTGTTGTTTTGAGGGCCAAGGACGGCTCTTTCTTTTTCTTCTGGAGATTTCAGTATACCGGCGCTGTCAAACAGGATATCCGCCCGGAAAAGGTGGCCTGACGTTAAATTTGGATTTGCCAGGAGATGTGTCGCAGAGCCCAGGAATATGCCGGGCTCAAAGTGCAAATCAGACAGGCATAAGTCAGAGGAGGTGACCCAGTTTTCACCGTTTGCAGCCAGATGCGAAGGCCTGAAGGTACCACCAAGTCCCATGGCCCTAGAGATCTTCTACTTCGAACAACAGAGGGCTGGAAATGCGATGCTTGGGAGGTTCATCGTTGCTACTCCGTACAGACTGTGACTTGAATTGGCCCAGAGTTGCGCACGTGACCGGCTCCCAGCGCCAACGCCATGTCTTCACACTAACTACACACCAAGTGTACTCGCTCCAGACTACAGTCTTTTGCAATGTCAGTCTGCGTTAGGCCTATACACAATCACAAAACAACTGCAAGATTGTATCTGGCTTGCAAGGCACGTGCTATATTCCGTGGCGACGGTGTAGCAAAAGTCGACTAATGGGAGTTACAGGACAGAAAATAAGAAAAGGGTGGTGATAAAAAGCATCAACCACTTTCGACTACAAAACGAACGGAGTATTTCACTTCGTTTTCAGCGCCTAACGCCCTTCATTCACCTGCTACTTGATGAGATTGAAGAACCCACCGGCCTCCCTGCCTTAGCATTGAGATACTTGGACGATGATATTCTACGAGCCTCTACTCGCCAGCGGCTCACTCGTCCAGAGGTGAAACATGTTTCCAAAGCTGTGCTGAAAGCGCTTTCAACCTTGCATAATGCAGGTTTTGTCCACACCGGTACTTGTCCAAACTCAAATTGCTATGCCTTCTGAAGATGGTCTAATTAAAATGTAAAAGACATCAAGCCCAGCAACGTGTTGGTAAATTATGGGCAAGGTGAGGGCCGATTTGCATGTGTGCAGGTAGCCGACTTTGGGAGCACGGTTCGCGAAGACTCACTTTATGCCCGGAATGGTGATCCTATTGGCACACCAATATTTAGAAGCCCTGAGGCGCACCTCCAAATGGAATGGGGCACTGCAATTGACATTTGGTCTTTTGGCGTAATGGCAAGTTGTTATTCCAGCATAATTGTTCACCAAGCTAACCTCTGATGCGGCTTATCAGTCTCCTATATGGGGAAGGATTCCACATTTTCAAACCCGATGTTTCAGCTGATCATGATGATTATGATTTCAAGATCCTCATGAAGCATCATCAATGCTTCGGCCCATTTCCAGAATCATATGAAGAGATTGCTGACAAACAAATGTTGGCGGTGCCTACATGGATCATGCGAAATTGCTCCGCGAAGACTTTAAGGCCGTTTCATCTCACTACACCACAAGAGATTCATTAGGAAGACAAAGAGTTTGTGCTGAGGATAATGAAACTTGATTCCAGGGACCGACCAACTGCCGACGAACTCTTGGAAGATAGATGGCTTCACCAAGTCAATGACTGAACAAACAACTAGCCCGAGGATCCAACGTCTTCCACTGTTGTGCGCCCTCCTGTGCCCACTGCCGTCCCTCTATTGACTAAATCGCCTACCTCCTGTATGCTCAAACGTACGCGATTTCCTTCCGCCAGCCTATTCCCTCGAAAGTGTACACTCTTTCCTTCCCCCTTATCATCGAAGCAAACGCCGGTGTTACCGTTATGCTGAGTTGCTTAACGCTTGGGAAGAAAAAGCTTCTTTGCTAAACTTTTGACAACTGTCTTGAGTTCCCGGTGATACCAAGTCTTTTCTTGAACTCTGGGCCTTTCTGGTACGAGACGGGCTCAGGCCTGGCCGGGCGGCACAGGAATATGGACGGATCCCTGCCAAACCTGGGGTGCCAAGGAAGGCCTGGGCTTTTGATTTGACAGCCCGGACTGTGAGCATCAACTTCAGCATCAACTTGCGATACTATGTTTGAAGCACATTTGCATCGAGAAGAATTTAGTCCAAGTTGTTTGATGATAATAACTATGGCAACATCAATGCTTTGCAGAACAAGATATTTGTTCGGGCCAACATGGGTTTTTAGTTAACTCTGCACAGTTATATATTCCCAAAAAGCATGCGCCGATGACAACCGCATGTGCTGCACACTACACAACGCAAGACGTGGTTGTTTGCTGTTCGAACTCAATTTTCTGCGGCTCAGGAATTTTCAACCCAAATTTCTTCGTCATCTTTTGCCAGTAGCTCGCTCTGTCGTTTAGGCGAGGGAACGGCTCGTCAGGGACTGGAACCTCCAAGAATTTACAAAGTGGCTCCCATCCCTCCTTGACTGAGTACTCAAGGAGGTTGTCTTTCCTAACTGTTTGCCGCACCATTTCATTGTGTTTGTGGAAAGCTTCCTTGCCCGTTTCCTTAAAGCCGTCGGGAAAGCTGGTTTGCCAGACTTTTGTCAGCAGCTCTTTACGAATGGCCTTCAAATGGTCCGGCTCAAATCCTCCGGTTTTGACGTTGTCTATGTTGCTTAGAGCTGCAACGATTGTATTCGTCGTCGACCTGGTTCAAGATCCGTTTGTTAGAGAACCGCCACTGTGTCAGAGGCCCAAGCTCTTACGTATACCACGCATCAACATCCCTCGTGTTCATCACAACTTTAGCATCTGGATAAGCCTTCACCAGCTCTGGAATAAAAAGGGCGGCGGGAACGTCCGTCACGGCCTAGGTTAAACGTCAGAATCAGTATCTGTGTGATATTCCTTTTGTCTCTGCCATTCAGCCCTACTGACTTGACAGTGCCCAAGAAGTTTGTCCCAGTCTTCTTTTTCGAAAGTTCCGATGCCATCGTACTTTGCCCGAAACGCATCCAACCACATTTCGCAGTCCCTAATATTTTCATACGCTGCTGACTCCATATGATATGTCTGCTCATATCCAAGGCGTTGTAACGCAGCCCTCAGTGCTAGAAAGATGTGTTAAATCCAAATCCAAATTTTGACCCGTCGCAATCTAGAAGTGTGTGCGACTTACACGTTGTCCCAGTTTTTGGGAGACCGGTACAAATCACCCGCATGGGCACCACGCGAGTGCAAGTGCGGCGATCAATATCAGTACCTTTGGCGAATGAATCCTCCATGTCGAATCTTTGTTGTTCGAAAAATAATTGGTTAAACCACTCTTTTCTACTAATGTGTAAGCGATAAGATGTCCGCCGGGTTAAACAACCTCTATGGTAATTCATCCTGGTCAGATATATATAGTGAAAGAATTGCCAGTCACCAGTACTGTCTTTGCTACAGCGACCCGTGGCAGCGTCAACGCCCGGCGCATGCCAGATGAACACGGGGATGTTTTGTCCCGAGATTTTATTTCGGGCTGCATATGAACTAACTAAGTTAATTCTGCAGGGAATACGACGGGAACACTAGTCGCTCGACAGAAGACATATAGTTGCACCATAGACAGGCGGTCTTGGATTCCTTCCAAATCCACCACCACCCGCACTAATTACTAGAGTTGGCAACGTGTGGGCAAAGAACCGAAATGGACCGAATCCAAGCGTTTTCCCGGATGACTTGGAAAACATGTAGAGTGACAAGTGGAGTTAAAGTGGTTGTTGGATGGTGGGTCAAGTCATGTTATTTCAAATAAATCTGTAAGTGACACGCATATCGTAGCAACGGTGAATTACATCGGCTCATTCCCGCTCATTAGGAAAACGTACTCAGCTGCGGGCTATCAGCACTCGGAGGATCAGAAAACCGTGTTTGAACGAAGATCTTCTGCATTCCCTCTTCCCGCTTGTTGAAAACATCATATATGGCTTCCATGTCCTCCAGCTTGCCGCGATGGGTCACCATCTCCAAAGGATTTATCTTTCCTTCGCGTACTTGGGCAAGAAGATCCTTCCAATACTTGTGTACCGGTGCTTGGCCATTTCCAATCAGACGGACCCCGCGTTGCATGAGAGAGCCTATGTTGAAATGGTTGACCTATTCTGCATTAGCAGGTTCCTCTCTATCCCGAATTGCATGCAAACATACGTAACCAACATATACTCCGGTGACACCGCAGCGGCCGAAACTCTTCACGGATGTAATCATTTCGTTTAACAGCTCAGAAGTATCCGTTTCCATCCCTAACAGCTGCTGAAAATAGTGTGCCCAACTCTTAGCATACTCTCCGGCCGCGCATTCTAGTGCAACATCGGGTCCGCCGTGAACCATCTTATTAAGCATGGAGGTCACAGATTCTCCCTTTGGTAGGTCCGAAAAGTTCACGCATTCCACTTGCGGGATTTTGGATTTGGTGAACTGGAGTCGCCAGGCCCCGTTTCCTCCATCAATAATGATAACGCGGGAAGCGCCATGCATCAAACTAAATCTCGCACACATTTGGCCAATAGGACCTGCACCCCAGATAGCGACGACGTCCCCTTTATTCACCCCCGTGTCGGCGACGCAATGCCACGAGGTGCACAGGACATCTGACAGATATAACCCTTTTTCATCAGACACATCATCCGGAAGAGGAAGAAGATTTACTTCTCCAAATGGCACTCGAACGTATTCCGCCTGGCCCCCGGCAAATCCGCCTGTGAGATGGGAATATCCAAAAATTCCTAGGTTGCTTTGGTCAACTAATAGGACTACTTGATATGAATGCAATATCTTTCATACCTGCGGTTCTGCCACCAAACATCGAAGCCATTGTACTGCTCTCGTTTGTTCTTTCACATTGGGACGAGTGCCCTTTTTTGCAGTACATGCACTGGCCGCACGCAATCTGGAAAGAAGCAACCACTCGATCGCCGATATTCAGGTTCTTGATTGCTGAACCAACGGCTTCAACCTTGCCACAAAACTCGTGTCCGAGAATATCGCCCTTTTCCGTTTCAGATACAACACCTTTTTTTATGTATACATTAGCCCTTGATTGTATTTACAGTGGCACTGGAGCAATGCTCACCGTGGTAAAGATGTAAATCACTTCCACAAATCGTACTTCCAGTGACCTTGACGATAACATCTGTGTCTTCAAGAATCTTCGGCTTGGGCACTACGACTGCGAAAAGCAAATAATTCCAGTCAATTTAGTTCATCCCATTGGCCACCGTATAGGTTCCTTCTTTTCAGACGTTGGATCCAACGACGTACCGACTTTCACATCATTCTTCCCCATCCATACCACAGCCTTCATGGTCTCCCCGCTGGGATCAGAGTACTGATCCGGATCCCTTGCCGGGTTGGAAACATCTTGGGCTGTCGAAGTCATATTAAGACTGAAATTCGGACTTGAAGGCAAGGTCATATATTTGTTCAATTGATCCCGACTTGCTATCCCCCGTAGTGCAACAAATAGAATCGCAAATACCCCAGGTTTTCAGGTCAAGCCTCGTCGCTTTTATCCAAGACTCGCCTCTTCGCCTGAGCTCGATTCGTTGAATCAAGATTCAAGCTCTGCCTGACGTCACTCGAACGCGCAAAACTGGGAGCAATCGGGAGCTTCAAGCCTAACATTTTGCCCAACTATAAAGAGTAATGCTAGTATAGACTCTAATTGTAAGGACCTTGCGCCTTTGAAGTGTGCCGGAGATGAGTATCGATGGGTTTTCGGTTGGTGTTTACTGCCATTGCATCTATTCCAGCACTAGGATTATCTAATCCACAAGATGTGATCGATATATGGATCGCCCATAGCAAACATGAATTGTAGAAGCAAAGGATTCGTTCTATTGACTTTGGACCCAGAACACTTGTCACTACAGACATTGAAGACCATGCCTGACCCGTAAACTAGGCCCGAATCGCGCTTAATAATAAGGGATATTGTCATCTCTGACGGCCACGAAATCTTCAACTCTCATTGTGCTTTGCAAAAGTCCCCTAACTTCATCGCACAAGGAGTACAAAGTACTAAACGTCATCAACAGCACACGTTTTCGCGGTCCACGATACGCATTGAAATCAATTTCCATTTTCTTTTCGACCAGCCATTGGAGCAGGTAGACAACGTCCGCCAGGTACCTCTTTGCATCACAATGCTCCGGGGCGAAGTTCCAAAGGCGTGCCATGGCAATTACAAACACTTTTGGGTGCAGAACCTGCATGCAAAGCACGGAGTTGATAGAACAGCAAAGTTTCGGTGACCACGAGATCCAGGGAAGCAAGTATGGGTCTTGGTGGCTTTGGTGGATTTCAATGGAAATCGGGTCTGCGCTGATGTATCCGACATGCTGTTTTCAACCCGGGCACGGGCGATGTTAGCCTCTTGTTGCAGGAGACAAAATAAGACGATCAAATCCAGGGAATGCGAGCGGCTACTTACTGGATCATATACAAGGCCCAGGCTTGAAGTTACGGCAAAAGGTTCGCCTGAGTCGAGGAGAACATTGATAGCATAGTCTTCATCGCAGTCGACTATGATTGTGAGGGTTTTCTGGCAGCTGTCGTATTCAGGGCCATCGGGTCCTTTAACATAAAGAAGCTCGACTGCATAGCGACCAGCAACAGCATACGGGATCAGCCTGGCTGACATGGCGATGTGAACAGCAATAGCGGCGCCCTTGATGTCCATTGTTCAATAATGGGGGAGGAAATTTTCTAGAGTCGGTGGAGGTGGGTTTCAAGCAGATATTCCCAAAGCAGAGAATCTTGGTTCCAAAAGGGCTTCAAATTGAGGTTCATATCTGTTGCTTTCAGAGACCAGAGCATGTATGTTCTACTTGGCTATGGGAAAGATAGACAAGAAGGTGAGTTAACTCAGAGGAATGAATAAACAATCCTCAATCCCAATGGCTGCGGTGTTCTTCGTCCCCATTAGAAAGGGTGCCTGGATGGGGAAAGGAAGAGAAATGAAGTGAGAGAACGTACACAATGTGAAAGAGTATTTGTTGGAACAAATAGGATTCACGGCGCCGAGTCCATGGCAAGAAGTGAATGCATGCACATGTTTTGACTTATTGTTTCTTTTAGCAGAGGGGAATATTCGAATCTGGCTAGGTAAACAAATATGATTTATAGGTCAAGCATTATAGGCCATTTCGCTATGCAGTTTGCCCCAGCCATTTAACATTAAACAGATTGATCAAAAAAAGTTTTCTGTAGTATAACGAAACTGTTAGCTTGAGGCCTGATAATGTTCTATCTGCGCTCTGTAGGGTGTCCCATCATAGTGTTCTATGGGACGAAAAGATATCATATAAAGGGCCTGAATAGAAACATCAAGGCGATGACTGGGGCCTACTGAGGGACCCTCTTACACATCACAACTAAAGCCCATTTAGACCTCTAAAATCAGATATAAATCTCCAGGAGTGACCTTGGCTAGTTTTGCCTGCGGCCATAAGATTTGTGGCAGAAGAATCGCTGTGGCCCTTCTTTAGCACAGTGACTAGCACCATTGGTGCTAGTATGACTGTAGGGTATTGAAGCATAGGGTGCATTCACAGTATGCTTGAGATAGTGAAACACTCTCAACAATGGCATAACAACCTGATTATGCACGTATAATACTGAAGGCCTCGGCCAATCGCAACAGATTTGATAGTCGATTCGATTTCTCTAGGGAATCGTCGAGTATTGTTGGAGCTGGAGATTGAGGATAATCAATAGTAAAATTTTTCCGTTTGGTTTGGATTGCGGAAGAGCACAATTCAACACAAGACTCGAAGGGCGAGAATCTCTCAAATGCGGCCTGTTTCAGGTTGCAATGGGCTGTTTTGACGGCGACAGATGTGCAACTCAGGAACTATTTTCAGAATCATTGATTTCTGGCAGAGTCAATGCGATGGCTGAGGTGACATTGGAATAGGGGTACTTGTCGCCACAGTGATTTGGCTGCGTGCACCGTGGTACTTCTACTCTGTCCTTGGCTAGTGTTAGTTACCTAAGCTTTCAGCTCAGCTGAAGCCCGAAGGGAGCGCGACTCATTTTCTGGCTTGGATCAACTGATTTGGGTCGAAGATCACGATCCTCATTGGATGTCGGGCCTGAGAGGGACATTCTCGATCCGTGCCCTGCTCCTTTCTCTTCATCCTCGACCTTTGCTCCCAATCCTTCCTCTCGCCCTCTCGCGACTCGGGGAATTCGCGTGTTTTCGAGTCTGTGTACTGGTATTGCTTGAGTCTTGTTATGGAAATACGTCTGACCGGACGAGCATCGAAAACAATAATAACACACGTTCTCTGTATAGAGGTTTTAAACCTTCACGGCAATACGCTGTCTGGCGGAATACAGTGAGTTTCCTTCGATACAGCTAACATTTTCGTGGTGGGAATGTCAAGCGAGCACGGACACGGCAGTATGCAACGCTTACTAATCGGGTACCATTTCAGGTCACGACCAGTTAGGAAAAACGTGACATAAAATACGCTACGCTGTTTCTGACAGACCACGGTATTGGTCAAGAAAAACAGGAGCTGAACCCGAAATTCGTGACAACTCAGAACCACACCACGCAACCATTCTGGTTTCTTTTCTTTCTTGCCAAAAAGCACCCGCCCACCCACCCAAATCTCGTCCGTATCACCACTCCTCATCAGCTCGAGGGCTGTTTTATCGGGACTTCCCATCAATTTTTCAAGACGTCTTCTCTTCTCGATCCCTCGTTTTTCGTTCCTTTACAGTTTCTTTCTCAACAATACGATGGGTCGTACCGTCAACCAAGAGGTTCAGGCTGGCAATCGTGGAGGTTCGCGCCAAGGAAGACGAAAAGGTGAAACTTCCGTATTTCATGTACGTGGGTAATACTTCGATATAAACTCTATTACTGACCCTCGAACCCACTCTTGTATAGTGGCCTGTCAAGTGCATTGTACTCCTACTGGCAGCAGATTGCGGGCAAAAGAACATCAGACCGGGCAAAGCAGCGATTCGCTCGGGGTGGTCCTGGCGTGGGCGTGGGCCA
>NW_003052498.1:3477304-3485796 GCF_000003515.1 Uncinocarpus reesii 1704 | reverse complement strand
TTAGGTCTACTTTCCTCTTGCAAACAGCGGATGACCCCCCACGCGTACATTGCTGTTAAAACAAATGGCTGGCTAACCGGAGCGAAAGAAGTGCTCGAAAAACTCCAAGACCCGTCAGTTGCAGATACAATCAACCCCAGCACTTACAAATACCGTGTCGACATATCCATGGAAACTGGAGATGAGCGATACTCGTTTGTAAACACTGTAATGTGGATTGGAAGTGGGTGTCGTCGCGGCTCGGAAGGTATGACTATCCCAGGACCTCGCGTCTATCCTTTCTAACTCTTTATAGTCATCTTCGATGCCTTCCGTATCACTTGAGCGTTAGGGCCTTTATGAACTTTTCAGTTCCATTTTGCGAAGTAGTTTTTGAGGGAAAGCTGGAGTGTGTCTGCCAAGGTTTTATGTCACAGGTGTTGGAGGTGAATAGGTTTGCTATCGTTATATGAGACCTTTTTTTTTCTTTAACCGTTACTTCCTCTCATCGCCGCTTTTAGTAATTTCTGTCCTATGTTTGCCATTACTTTGTGAAGCCTTTGTCTTGCCCGGTGTCGAATTATTCTTTCAGTTCCCATGTACCAATTTCTCCGGTGTTTCCCCTGCTTATATTGCCCCAAAATGCTTTTTTCTCCCCTTATTTCGCCCGTCAGCTTTCTGCTTTCATCTAAATCGATGTCCGATTTCTAGCTTTAATATCCCGCTTTGCGCCGCTCTCCTTTAGTTATCAATTTCGCCTTTCCATTGGAAAGTACGTTGACAGCTTCCGTTAATCGCATGTCTCAGCTCGCGAGAATTTCATATTGGCCGCCATTCTTGCTTTGCGCACTTTCTGGATAACCACTAGTTACAGCAGTGTTGGCAAATCTCCTGTTTTATTTCTGGACAATAATCAGTCAATCGGACACCTGATACCATCAGCCGAATCTCGAGCGTAGCAGATTTTGCTTCTTTTCATGCCATGTCACTACAAATAACCAAGAAGAAGAGCGACGGGTTGGGTAATGATAACGAAGCACTCCGTAACATTTGGTAACTACACTAGCGTGTTAACCCAGTAAAAACCATACAGGACGTATTATTACTTCATAACAACGCGTCCGATATCAAAACACCATCAAGGGAATCTGCGGAAGAGGATCCATACAATTCGAACCTTTTGGCTCTGAAACCTGGGAAAGAATATTATGAGTGATATCACTTCTCGAATTATCGTCCCGTCTAGAGTAAAGCCTATGATTCGGTTCTTCAATCGTTACACGCGATACAGCTTTGATATAATATGAGTCTCCGGTAACTATCGACGTAATTTACTGTTAGTGCTTGAGATCATCTCATTCGGATGCAGAGCCATATTATTACTTTAAACCAACGTAGGTATATAGCTTTACCAAATTGATTAAGGCTGCATCTCAATTGCCTTGTCTGCCTCGAGTAGTCTCTTGCCGAGGCAAGTATAAATACACGTAGTTATGGGGTTTATACACGTAGTTATAGGGCGTAAAAGGTCTCCTGAAACGGAGGACATGGGCACGAGGGTTTAGTATTCGCAAGATGTATGGGTAAGTCACCAGAGCGGAGTTCCCCTGATGAACATTTTACTCCAGATGAACTCCACATTTCGACATCCTTGCTAGCGCCAGAATAGCCGCGCTGGCGCGGTAAAACTGAGCTTGAGCCTGGATGACGTCGGCCTAGAAAGGTCCGCAAAGTAACTAGTGGCTGACTTAATGCGGGGTGCTATTGAGCTACTGGAGCTTCTGGATAATAACCAAGGCTCGTAATACGGAGTTGCTTAATAGCCTCATAATTAATAGGGAGACTAGATCAGCCTGTTCATTTGTAGTTATCTATAATTACGATGTGGTACAGTGAGCCGCAATCCAAAATAGTCGTTAGCCGCTTTACATATGCAACTAAATGCCGAAATCATCGGGAATACGCCCGAGTGTATATACGAAAGGAGGAATTACGTGGTATCGTAATCCCTTCCAAAAACATCATACGGTTTCAATGTATCGTTTCACCTCCCTTGTCAAAATCAGCAATCCGTTAGTGAGTGGGCAAAACCGAGACATCACAGCTTACCAGTCAGTAACCGCTTCCTCCCAGAGCTTGACCTCATGCTCTCGCGTCCCACCAAAATGGTCAACAAACTCGTCGCCAAACACCTCCCTTGCAATGCTATCTTTCGCCATGAACCTCATAACGGCTTCTTTCAAAGATTTGGCGAGTCGTTCTCCATTGTCACTTTGTCCACCAACATCCTCGCCGCGCGGCAGCGGCGGGACGGGAATGTCTAGTTTCTTCTCTACGCCTCGCCATCCAAGCGCAAGAATCGCCGCAAGGACGTAATGGGCGTTTGTATCGGCACCGGGAACACGAATTTCAAGTCGCGAGCCCTTTGGACTGCATGTCGGAGGCGTTATCAGTCTTATGGATGCAGCACGATGTTCCAACCCCCAAGAAACTGTGACAGGTGCCCAGAAGTTCTCCACGAGTCGTTTATAGGAGTTTATCGTCGGGGCAAGGATAGGCATTATATCAGGGAGACCGGCAAGGACACCCGCCAAAAAATATCTTCCAAGGTCGGAGAGGTTTGCGACATCGGGATAAGGCGGTGAGGGATCGGGCTGTTCGCGGAAGAAGAGGTTTTTCCCGTCTTTGGACACGATAGAGACATGCATATGGCCGCTGTTTCCGGGAAGGCCATGAACGGGCTTAGCCATGAAAGCAGGCGTGATACCATACTTGCTACCAAGGGCCTTGACGACGTATCTAAAAAGAGTTCTGAGCCATCACAATCCTAAGAAAGAAGCCTTGTGTGAAGACTTACTTGAACAAACCAGCTCTGTCCGCTATCTCCTTGATTTCACCAAACTCTAGGGCCTTATGCGACTGTCAGCGTTCATCTTGAGATCTACTGCTTTGGACTAACCGCTTCAAATACTCCCGGTCCACTCTCCGTATGCCAGCTTTCAATGTCGCATTTGAACGTTTGGCATGTATTGAATATCCTATAATAATATTCTTGGTTATGAACCGGCCTCGTCAAACTATACCCGAACATCCCTTCCGTCAACGGCGGCAGATCAGCGACTGGGTTTGTTTTGAGAAATCTAGCTGTCCCAGAGGAGTTTCGTTCTCCCTCATCTGCATTCGACGGGACGCGAAACTGGTAAAATTCATATTCCGCTTCATGTGGAAAAGATTAGATATAGGTACGATCGAAAATCGGGCGGATCAGCACATACCTCCTGCCATAGCCTTGTATCCCAGCTTTTCCATGCCAGCACAAGCAGTTTTCATGAGCCCGCGCGGACAGGCAGAAATTGGGGCATGAGTGTCTGGGTCATAAAAGTCGACAAGGAAAAAGGGCACATTGCTCTCCCAAGGTATTCTCCTGAAGCTCTTTAAATCTGGGATGGCGACCATATCTCTATACCCATTTTCTTTATTGCTAATGGCGAGCTCCTTGAAGTATGTCTGATCGTGCATATCCCACCCAAAGATAACAGAGCAGAACCCAAAGCCATCTTTTGCGATCGAGACGAATTTCTTCTTGGAGACCAGTTTCCCGCGGAGGATCCCGTCGGCGTCGATTCCAGCGAGCTTGACCTGGGTATCGTACTTGAGTGTCGCCTCGAGGTTATCAAGCGTGACCTCCTTGGGGTCACTGTCTCCCAACATGATGGTGGCACTGTCGCTTGGAGAAAAAACGCCGTGTTCTGGAGGAAAACCGCTTCTAAATAATGGAGAACCTCTCGAAATCCAAACCGCTTTCTTGCAAAGAAGCAAAGTCAAAAGTGCCCCCAGAGAATCGAAGCTGAAAAACAAATCTAGCTTCGTCCCTGGCAGGAAAGCCAGGAGCTGGCGGGACCGAGGTGGTTTTGCGGCGGGCCCAAAAGCGGGAACGCAACCAGGCTCCTTGGCTTTGGCGTCACAGCCGCTCTTATCTCTCTTATCGGACGAAAGTCACGGGGAACATCAAGCCGATCGGCTTCGGTCCGGGAAAGCTAGCAAGGTTGGCGCTAACCACGGACCGACTGGGGATCAGCTGATGCTCCTTGGACGCTTGTGGGATAGTTAGCCGCTGCTATCTTGGTCACTTTTAACCTTAACGCTTCGGCTTCGCTCCCGATGGCGAATAGCAGAAAGCTGTCCGTCACAGAGGGGAAACGAACTATGGATCAGCTATTAGATAATAGCTGTTGGTTCTCAATGGGTCACTCGGCCGGGCATGTTATTTCTGTGATCTCCTTCATGCCCTTGCGTCCTCCTTTCAATCTTTCTTTTCCTCCTCCTCGACTTGTGTTTGACTGAGGCATCTTCAATCCAAACAGTAAACCAGCTGATAAAGTTTGCTACGAAACAGAGCAACATACAAATACGTAAGTAGCGGCCTTGGAGCGTTTTCATACATGGTCGATATCCTGCACATTGTCTAATCTCCATTCGATAGCTTCTTGAACTTCCGGAACTGAAGAACAGCACGCATACACCATGGCCGCTCCTCGAGGACGTCTTCAAGGCAAAAACGCCATTGTCACGGGTGCCGCAGGGTAGGTTCGCTTTCGTCGTATCAAATTGTTAAAGCTCGACTAACCAACGGCTTGCAGTGGAATCGGGCTCGAAACCACCATCCTATTCGCCCGCGAAGGCGCCTCTGTCCTAATGGCCGATATTTCTGAGCCAGCTCTTGAAAAGGCCGTTGCCAAGGTCAAAGCAGCCGTCCCCAACGCCCCCAAAGTTGAAGCAGTTAAGTGTGATGTGTCAAAGGAATCCGACATCCAAGCAATGGTCGAAAGGCTAGACTCTTGGGGAGGACTGGACGTTATTTTCAACAACGCCGGCATCATGCATGCCGACGATGCCGATGCTATTGACACGGCGGAGAAGATCTGGGATTTGACACACAATATCAACGTCAAGGGTGTGTGGTACGGATGTAAGCATGCTGTACTCAGCCTAAGACGGCATAAGAAGACAAAAGGCAGTATAATCAACACCGCAAGTGTCGTTGCGTTGGTTGGCAGCGCGACTCCTCAGCTTGCATATACTGCGAGCAAGGGCGCCGTTCTAGCAATGACAAGAGAGTTAGCTATCGTCCACGCGAGAGAAGGGTTTAGATTCAATTCTCTATGCCCCGCACCTTTGAAGTATGCCGCTACTGCTGATTACGCATATTATCTTACTTTACTAACCTTGCCGTGTAGCACCCCTCTTCTCCAAGATTGGCTGGGAGACGATGCCCATAAGCGCATGAGACGTGAGATTCATTTTCCAACCGGCCGCTTCGGCGAGGCCGTTGAGCAAGCACAGGCCGTTCTTTTCCTTGCTAGTGATGAGAGTAGCTTTGTGAATGGCTCCGATTTCGTGGTTGATGGTGGTATGACAAAGGTATACAGTTACCCCCAGTCCTGGTTATTGTTGCTCAATGGTGGAAAATCACTAACTCCGCACCTGCCAGGCGTATGTTACACCTGAAGGCCCGCCAACGGAAGCTCCAGGAAGCCTGGCCGCATGAGTCCTGGGATAATAGATAGGATACTTTATTAATCAATAACTACTGAAACTAGTCGTTTCACAAAAAATCCGTTGTCTCTTTTGCTCGTAGGACACAGTATGGGGCAGAGGTACTACTTCTACGTTGATAGCTTTGTTAGCAACAAGATCCACCTGAACTATAAGACCACATAGCAACTTGTGGTGGCCGCTCTATACATCTCTAGTACAGACAAGTCCAGTATTTGGGAACTGTGATCCTCGCATGTCTAATTAGGAATTGTCACCGTGACCGGATGCCCATTTCTTTGTTTGGAGACCCAAGTACACCTGCATGATGGCGAGCAGCTGCATCAATGGACCTCACTACCCGCTTACAATTATTTGCCAGCCACACTTCTCATATGGAGACTGAGGTTAGGGCCATAAAGCCACACCTGTCTGCGGATTATTTCCCCATTCTCTCTTTTTCTCTTTTCTTCTTCTTCTTCTTCTTTTTTTAATAGGACAAAAAGGGCAACAATCCCATAGCGCCCATGCTGCAACACTTGAGAATCTTACAGATCTGACCGTGTGGAACCTGATTGTCCCACTACATTGGTCTGACATGACAATAGCAATCATACCCAATTTGCAAGCTAATTGAAAGCTTGGCTCTTGCGTCTGTAACCCGCTTTAAAGCGTTGTTTCACCGTGGGTTATCGTGGTTACATGACTAAATCATGCGTTAGAATTGGTGTGTCTGCAATTGAAGCAGGTGTGAGATTCGGAATTTGTCGAGGGGCACTTACTCACCTTTTTATGTAGTTACAGTGGTTACATGTACAAAAACCTTCAAAGCAAACCTCGGTACTCGATATAGAGCGACTGATTATTCAGTTATGAAGATCAAGGCCCCCGTACATAACTAGTGGTTATCTACATATTATCCAGCGAACAAAGGCAAATGTAGTGTCCCTCAAGATCACTTCATTTCAATCATGAAGAGAGTCTAATCCTTTTGCCTTCCTGTGCTGGTTCCCTTAATATGGAATAGTGAAGTGCGGTGGCCATGCTGGATAATTGTATTAAGCACACATACGCCAGCACATTCATACTTGCAAATACCCGTCTGTGACCGGGGAAAGGCCCCAATCCGGACACATACTCCCCACATTGACACAAGGGAAGTTGAGGTGACTCAAAAGAAGACTTTTCGACATCACTGCACGACATGCGCGGAGTTTGAGGTTCCCGGTATCAATTTCCTGACTTGAGATGAGACTGCATCCTTAGGTATCGAGAGGTGAGGTCATTCATGCGCGGGTACTGGATGTCGTTGAGTTGGCAATACATTCCTGTGTAAAATAACACTTCTTTGTCCCCACACTCCAACGGCAAGCGCCCTGCACTCCTTTCGATGCGGGCTTCGAGGCTGTTCTCGAGCCGGGCCACTTCGGTGCCGATCTCAATTGGGTGGTCCACAATTAGCTAGTGGGACTTTGTGTTTCTGTTCATGCTTCGAAACATGAGGGTATTCCCCAGAGGATAATATGAGAATTGCCTGATGGTATAATATGGGAACCTTGTTTATCACAACTCTGGACCCCCAAATCTCCTTAGTTAGATAAGCCCCTTCATTGTTTATCTTGAAAAATTGCTGAAAAAGCAATTGAACTAACAAAGATATGCTGCACTGTAATGCAGAGTCGAGTGCCAAAGAAGATAAAAAGGTATTTGGAAAATAACATTCCAAAGAACATGGACAATAGGCAGCACACAAGGTTACTTCTATTCAAAGCTTGACCTGGCACCCTCAGAAGGTATCCAAGTTTCACAACAGCCTTTTTGCACCATGTGTGGTGTTCGTCAATGAGCCGTTTGCAGTCGCGTGTCGATCCTTGGAGCTTATAGGGCCATCACTGTTCGTGCTTGAGACCAGCATTCCCTAGGAATAACTGCAATTAAGCATTGGCTTTGATGTAGTGGAACAATAATTGGTTAATTTCCAGTAGTTTATTAGAACTGGATGGATCTCCCTTTCAGCATGCTGGACAGGAACATCCTAGGTAGATCTAGGACGCAGAAAGTACTGGGTAGTCAGAAGAGGCATTCAAAACGTCACTACTATGGGGAATTCCAGTTTACATGTGCCTGGAAGCGCCCCTCCGACGAGTGAGAAGGAAAGTCCGTCGCCAAGTACGGTCGAAAATTCAAGGAGCGATTCAATTGACCCGGTAATTGAGAAGCGGATCGTGCGGAAGTTGGATTTGAGGGTAATGACGCTGCTGTCAACTTTATGTATGTTATTTTGGAACGGAGCGTTAGCGATACACTCCCTGTTCCAACCACCTTGACGCCGAAGCTGACCATATGCAATAGATCTCCTGAGCTTCCTCGACAGGACAAACATTGGGAACGCTCGAATCGCGGGAATGGGCAAGGATCTCCAGCTTAACGGGCCCCAATACACGTGGTTTTTGACGATCTTTTACATTTCGTATATCACGTTCCAATTCCAAGGGCTTATGTGGAAAATTCTGCCACCACATATTTGGGCGACCATTGTCGTTTTTGCTTGGTCAGTTTGCGACTGATGCGGTAGTAACTGGAAGTGCTTGCTAAAGAATTCAGGGGGCTGTTTGCCACTTGTCAGGCTGCCGTTCAATCCTGGGCCGGCGAGATGGCGCTACGGTTCTTCCTCGGGGCTGCAGAGGCTGGATTTAGCACGGGGATTCCGTTTTTACTTTCATTTTTTTACCGTCGGCATGAACTTGGGCTACGCTGCGGTTACTTTCTTGCCGCTGCCCCCGTCGCAAACACGTTCGCCGGTGCCCTGGCGTATGGCATTACGTCTGGAAAATCGAGATTAGCTCCGTGGCGTCTACTATTCCTTGTAGAAGTTTGCCGACGATATTGATGGCGCCGGTGACGTATTATTTCCTCCTGATAGCTCAAGCAAAGCGCGATTTCTTAATGAGGAAGAGAAAGCAGTAGCTCGAGCTAGA
>NW_003052498.1:3448845-3476828 GCF_000003515.1 Uncinocarpus reesii 1704 | reverse complement strand
CCCCCAAGTTCGATCAATTCCCTTGTGTTTCCAAGATTAACTGAACTGACATGACCAGATAATCAGGGCTCCGATACCCGACGTGGCACAGTCACCGTGTTCATGAACATCCTTGGGCAGTGTGGTACACTTTTGGGAACAAATGTGTTTCCGGATTCAGATAGACCTCGATATGTGATGGGTCAAGCAATTTGTGCGGCGTTCATGATGTTTAATGTCATCATTGCTCTAGGCTTGAGAACATACCTGGTCAATCAGAATCGTAAATTGGACCAGCAATATGGAAAGCTCGAGAGGCGTCAGAACCAGGAAGATCAAGAGAATGCGCACCAGATCATTGCGGAGGAAGATTATGGGCCGGATTTTCGATATGTAATTTGATACCTTGAAGTAGGACTCGTCGACCTAGATGTCCAATTGGGCCTGGCTGGGTTTTAGGTGTAGGCTGCCGTCCTTGATCCACTGATTCTGACCAAGTAAAGTCAGTTGAAGGCCACCGAAAGAGATGGACTTGGATCCTGATCAACTTCCTTGACGATTGGGAGGTTGGCAGATTCCATGACAAGGAAGGATTTAGTTATACAGTCATGCCAGTTCCTAGGAAGGTTAGAAATAGAATAGGTTTGCCGAGAAGAGAAGAGCATCTTATTCCTGTCGTTTGAAGTCAAGCCCTCTGAGCCTGCCTGGGACCACGGGGGTTTCACGGACGTTGCTCTGGAGGACGTTGAGCGAGGTGCTTGAGGTCGACGGTTTCAAAGGTGATGTTGCACGTGACATAGATGAGGCAAGGCATGCCAAGCCCCTTCCAGAAATGTTACGTATCGCTCCAAGTGAATTCTCGCTTGGTCTCCTTTCATCGTCTCAACGCTCTTGCGATCCTGCGTATTCTCTTTCGTCGGCGACTGCGGTATCTCTTACTCTCTCTCTGTGTGTCCGTTTGGCGGTTCTCCCTATCCCAGAGCCTCTTGATCGTTAGCTGTTCTCCCAGGACATCACCCTCGTTGCCTGCTGCCTCAGCGTCTACGCGCGATATCCACATCCGTCACCATGGCCGACCGTGACCAGCCCTACGATCCCTATATCCCAAACAATTCGAATCCAAATGGGGGAGGAAACAGCGGGAATCAGAGAACCGCTGCGTTACAAGCGGTATGTCGCACGATCCCTGTATTCCACATGAGCAGATGGCACGGCCTCACGCCCTGGATCAAATGCCTTGCTCAACTCGAAAGGATCCGCAAACCCAGCCTAGGACTGAGTAGCTTTAAAAGATACTGGCGTGATGGTTTATGAATGCAGCAAAAGCTATTTCAGCTGGATATGACTTCGACACTTGTATTAGTTGTGATGCTTGCCCTAGCACTGACGGTTTTAATTTCTGTTAGCAAATCGACGATACTGTCGGGGTGATGCGCGAGAACATCAACAAGGTCTCGCAGCGCGGCGAACGCTTGGATTCGCTTCAGGATAAAACGGATAACCTGGCTGTTTCTGCTCAAGGATTTCGCCGGGGAGCTAATCGGGTTCGCAAGCAGATGTGGTGGAAGGACTTCAAGATGCGGATATGGTTGATTGTTGGCATCATCATTCTGCTTGTAATCATTATCGTTCCGAGCGGTATGCTTCCATATACTACATGGGCTGTGTTCCAAGTTGACCTTGCTGACTTGGATGCTAGTGCTCGCAACGAAAGGAAAATGAGCTCTTTTCACTTTGCTAATTCCGACCCATACCTCCTCCTGCGCTTTCCGCATCTTGCGCTGGTGCTCTTTGCACGCCTGCTCTCGGCTACGTTGATTGACCGAGTTTCATGCTGTGCTCGGTTGCTTCTACTGTTTCCCGTTTGTTCTCGTTTGGCGCACTCCTTTCCGGCTCCGTGTTGTGGTTGTCTAACTGAGCCACGAATTGCCTGGGCCCTTCATCCTTTTTTTCCTTTTGATTGCTAGCTCTTCGGGGGAATGGGTCTTGTAAATGATACTCTGGGTGCTTGTAACTGCATTGCGATGTTTAGTTTTGTTATAGGGATTATTTTAATGACTTATTCGCCTATTATTATGCCTTTATCCATCATGAAAGTAGCCGCACATTTGCCCAAAGCCAAAAAATATAAAATCTGAATGGAAAAATTTGATATCCTTTTGACTTTTGGGTTCATCAGGCCACAAAATAATTTTTGGAGACGCGGTACCAGAGTTTGAGTTGCTCGCCATTATCATTCTAACCACCTGAGTCACAGGTGCGAGATCAGAAATTTCTTAAAGCACTCAATGGTAGCAACTCCCCATTGAACTTCAACCCCCAAACCATCCAACCCTCGCATGCGTGCTTCAGCCTTTATTTATTCAACAGACTAAGCTGCCGCATGCGGGTTGACAAAATGCTACCAGTTCCTCTCCTTGTGCGGGGAGGTGCCCGAGCTGCACGTCTCGGCGTTGCTTCCACTCGTTTGGCCAGATTATCAGCAACGGTCCCCTGTTTGGGACCCCAGAGACGCAAATACTCTCCCCGGTCCGAGCCCTACCTCTCGACGCGTTCGACCGTCGTCCAGCTTTTGAGCAACATTGGTTCGAAGCGGGAGGTGCAACAGTACTTGTCTCACTTCACCTCCGTCTCTTCCCAGCAATTTGCGGTCATCAAGGTCGGCGGTGCGATTATAACCGAGCATCTACAAACTCTATCCTCCGCCCTTGCATTCCTGAACCATGTCGGTCTTTATCCTATCGTCGTGCACGGCGCCGGTCCGCAGTTGAACAAGCTGCTTGAGGCTGCAGGCGTTGAGCCGCAGTTCGAAGATGGAATTCGGGTGACGGACGGCAAGACTCTGGCGCTGGCCAGATCGCTCTTCCTGGAGGAGAATCTCAAGCTGGTGGAGGAATTGGAGCGGCTGGGAGTCAGAGCGCGACCGCTGACAACGGGTGTTTTCTCGGCGGATTATCTGGATAAGGAGAAATATGACCTGGTTGGCAAGATCAATGGGGTGAACAAGAAGCCAATTGAAGCAGCTATCAAGGCTGGGTGTCTCCCCATTTTGACGTCAATGGCAGAGACGCCGGAAGGCCAGGTCCTAAACGTCAATGCCGATGTTGCTGCCGGTGAGCTGGCAAGGGCGCTCCAGCCATTGAAGATTGTGTACCTGGCCGAAAAAGGTGGGCTCTTCAACGGTGATACCGGCGAAAAGATTTCTGCTATCAACCTGGATGAGGAGTACGACGATTTAATGAAATTGTGGTGGGTTCGCCATGGCACCCGCTTGAAGATCAAAGAGATGAAAGAGCTACTCAATGATCTTCCGCGCACATCAAGTGTTGCCATCATCCATCCTGCCGACCTTCAAAAGGAATTGTTTACAGATACGGGCGCCGGGACGTTAATTAGAAGGGGTAACAAGCTTCTCGTCAAATCGTCCATCGATGACTTTGAGAACCTCGATGCGCTTCGAAATGCGCTTGTTCGAGATCGCGAGGGACTAGATGCCCAGACAGTTGTTGATAGGTACATTCAGTCTCTAAGAGATGGCGAGTTCAAAGCATATTTCGACGAGCCCATGGACGCTCTGGCAGTCGTCTTACCTCCTAAGGAAGGATCTTCCTTCTCGCGCTTGGCCACGCTTACAATTACGAAGGCCGGTTGGCTCACTAACATCGCGGACAACGTTTTTGCGAGCGTCCAGAAGGATTTCCCCAAATTGGTATGGACAGTTAAAGAGGACGATGAGAATCTGACTTGGTTCTTTGACAAATCTCAGGGTAGCCTTAACCGCGATGGTGAAGTCTTGTTTTGGTCCGGCGTCAACAGCCCACAGGAAGTTGGCGAGCTGGTACAAGAGTTTAGCAAGCGTGGAAGCGATATGTTTGCAGATACCAATACGGCCCAGAAAATCCCGGCTTCCGCTAAAACTGGCGTGAACTCAGCTTTTGGTCAGCAAAAACGGACGTTTTCAACTACAAGCTCAAATGCACGTCGCGCATATTTGGGCCGGCAAATGGGAGTCAACACCCAATCCGTTCGAGCATATACTACGACCAACCCGAACCCTCCCCTTGGTAAGAAGAATGCATCCAACACACAGCCGTCCAGGGTAGCACTTATTGGCGCTCGGGGCTACACCGGCCAGGCGCTCATTAGCCTTATCAATGCGCATCCGTACCTGGACTTGCGACATGTTTCCTCACGTGAGTTGGCGGGTAAGCCGCTTCAAGGCTACGACAAGCGCTCTATTACGTACGAAGAGCTCAGCCCCGATGACGTTCGACGTATGGCAGCCGAAGGTTCCGTTGACTGCTGGGTTATGGCACTTCCCAACCTTGTCTGCAAACCGTATGTTGATGCTATCAATGAGGTCGACAAGGAGAAGGCCGTTGTCGTAGACCTAAGCGCGGATTACCGTTTTGATAGCAAGTGGACATATGGGCTTCCAGAACTAGTTAATCGAGGGACCATTGCACAGGCTAAGAGGATTGCAAATCCAGGGTGTTATGCCACTGCTGCTCAACTGGGTATCGCGCCATTGGCCCCATTTTTAGCTGGCCAGCCAACTGTCTTTGGCGTTTCTGGCTACTCCGGAGCCGGAACGAAACCCAGCCCCAAAAACGATGTTGCAAACCTGACGAACAATATCATACCGTACAGTTTGACAGACCACATTCACGAGAAGGAAGTTAGCTCGCAACTTGGTGTCGATGTTGCCTTCATTCCTCACGTGGCCGTTTGGTTCCAGGGTATTCACGTATGTATTGCTGATATCTCTTCTTCGTCACCGGCATGTATTGAGCCATATTGTTGACCCTTGTACTAACTTGCAACGTTCAATAGCAAACCATCAGCATGCCATTGCAGCAATCTATGACTTCTCGTGACATTCGCAACCTCTACCAAGATCGCTACGCTGGAGAAAAGCTGGTCAAGGTAGTTGGAGAAGCACCTTTGGTCAAAAATATTGCCGGCCATCACCACGTTGAGATCGGCGGGTTTGCCGTTCATTCAAGTGGCAAGCGAGTTGTGGTTTGCGCCACCATCGACAACCTCTTGAAGGGTGCTGCAACACAGTGTCTTCGTAAGTCACATATCATTCTATACCAACTCAGAGACATATATATTAACATTTGTTATCAGAAAACATGAACCTTGCGCTTGGATACTCGGAGTTTGAAGGGATACCTGACGAACAATAGTCGGCGGCCTAGTACTTGTATGTTTTCATGATTTGATCTAAGGCATTTGAAATTAGATCCTAGTATTTTTATTTTTCCTCTCGTCTTGAATGTTACCGTTGGCCTTGATTCCGGATGTCTTTTTCTATTTCGTTGTGCGTAGATGAGCACATACCCCCTGAGTGTTATTGTTTTGATATGTATGCTAGAGGTTTACCCTCTGCAAGTTGGCTTTTTATGGGGTCCATATCTGGTTACGATCTAGATTTGCTTTTAAGCAGTCCTTCTCGAGACGGGGCGTATTCAAAAATTTCGGCAAAAGAAACTGTATAGACAGTCAATAGCGAACCCGGGTTGAATAGCACCAAGACGTTTACATGTCGTCCGCTCAATGGAGTACTCTCAGCCTCGGGTGAAGCACTGTAGAATGCGATATCATCTTATACCCTTTTAGGTACGGCCTCCTACTCCTCGCAGTCCCTGGCCTCCTTATCATCCCGTGACTCTCACCTGACCCGTCCCCTTTCCATTTTGGGAATACGCGTTCCACCCCACCAGGCAGCTCGTCGACTCTCTTTTTTCTCGCGGAATCTGTTGCAATGCCTCACTTCATCCAAGCTACATCTTGCATCTGCCAGCGGTCTTCGGTTGCGACATTATAATATTTGACCCAAGTGTGGTGTCTTCATGTTGTCCTATATAACTATGCGATAGACAAGAGCAAGTATCGCCAAATATCGAATTTATACACGCATCTACAAGGTATTGAGAGTGGGTAAAGGGAAAGATGTTTTATAGCCATGAAGGTATGTTGGCCTCGTTCGGCACATAACCCCGATTATTAAAGGAGATTGTGCCCTAATCAGTGACAAACGAGTATAGTCCTCACGTCGCGTGAGCATGGGGTTGCTACGATCTGGTACGTCCTAACTAGTTTTACTTGATACGTTTCCGAGACTCTATACCACCTAGTTAACCGAACAGTTGGTTAATATAGGCTCGTTGCGACCCTCGGATCTAAATCGACAGCAAGAAAAGTAAACCGCAAAGCAATACTGGACGTTGACGTATCGAAAGCGTGCGGGATGATTATACACCCCGAGGCACCTATGGCTTTGCGATTGCAGGGGAATTTGCTGTACCACGCCTGTTGCTTGATTTCACCTGTCGTTTTGTGGAATGCTGACTTGTCGTGCACACGTAGTTATGGCGTCTCAAAGGTTTATAACCAGCAATGTGGATATATACTCACAGATGCACAGGCTGTCAGGGACCGGATGATGACAATGTTGAAAGTGGTCCACGGGGGCAACTTGGATCCAGATGCAGGGAAAGCAAGGTAGTAAAAGCTCAAGTTCACAACAACCATAACGTAGGCTAATAAAGGACTGAGGGTATAGGCCCGACCAGCTGGTGCTGCCCGAAGACCCAACATTCGTTCCTGGGCTTATGCTTCCCGGTTTGAATGTCGACTTGTCCGCCCTCGATATCACAACTGTGCTAGAGACTCCGCGGAAGATGTCTAGCCTCCTTTCAAGTTATTTACATGGGTCGAATAAATCAAGCTTTCAAAGAGAAATTCAATTGCAACTCTCCTCTTCACAAGTGGGAACTGCTGCCTTTGGCTTACCGAGTCAAATCAGCAGTGCCCAAAAAGGGCCTCAGGTGGAGCTCCCAGCCTATTTAGAAGAGGGCGGGGTGTTGTTGCAACCGGATTTTGAATTTGATGCTGAGGGCAACATTATTGAGCTGCCACTGAAAGGAAACTCCGATCGTATTGTTATACATGAAACTGAAGAGTATAACGACGTTGAAATGACTGGTGCAAATCAAGCTCGCCTCACAAATATGGATCGAGCAGATGAGGTAAGACAATCAACAGCAAATTTTGGCGCGAGTTCGCTGATGTTCCAGTAGTTCGAGGATTTACCTATGTTCGACGTGGGCATGGACCTTCCCTTGGGCGAGCCACCTTCAAATCAGCGCCACAAGGTAGATGACAAGCCTAATGACATAGATGCCGTCCCCCCCGGCCAAAGTGAGGCACATATGCCGTTAAAGAAACGGCGCCTTAGAAATATCGAGGCAGATGACCTTCCAGAACTTAGAAACTCCGACTTAGCCCAGTGGAATTCTGATTATGCCCACAACATGGCATGTGCTGTCAAAATGAAAAAGAATAATAAGCTTGTAACAATAGCAAAAAGGAATGCCGCGTTTTGCGTCTTGGGAGTAGGGATCGCTGCTGTTGGTCTAGGTCTCGGCGCTTCCTCCGTTCCCCATCCACTCGACATTTTCTCCGGGACCAGGCTTTTAAGTGCATTAACGGGAAAGAAGATTCAGGGTCTGCGCCGTAAACGCGACCGGAGTTCCGCCAACGGGAGCGATACTGATGAATTCGAGAGGAATGTGCGCCAAAAGACCAAAGATGGCGAAGTGGGCCGTTGGGCAGGCAGTGAAAACGGAGAAATTGTGCCATTTGATGTAAGTTCAAAGTTCTGTCAACCATCGTTAATCCGCTCCCCATTAGAATACTTATAAGTGCAGGACATTGAGATAGGTCGACATGCACCCCCTTCGCTTCAAGATGATGCATCTTTGCAAATGCCATGGAATGTCACTGCTTCGGTCCACAGTTCCTTTCGAGGTTCATCCATCGCAGGTGGACATTCTGGCGTCAACTCTGCGTTTCGTCCAGGATCGGATGCCCTGATTTCCGGTTCATTCGCTGGTCGAAGAGGTCGACTAACCAGTGCAAGTCCACTTGCGGGCCGTGGAGGGATGCGGAATGCTTTGCTAGGTCTTTCTCTTCAGGAAGATGAGGAGCTGGGTATGGATAGCTTCGCCGGGGTAGACATGGAGAGCGTTGTCGGCGACATCACTCGAGAGCAAAATATAGGGATGAGCTCCCCAGCAGCCGCCCGAGAAAAACATGCGGAGCCTCATTGGTTCTTAAGCAACCTGGATCAACAAACAGTGAATTTCCTCGAGTACGTTAAAAATCGCATTGCAGACATAACCAATGCAACAACCGATGGAGAGCTTCATCCGGAGATTTCCTTTGATTGTCTTCTCCTGCCGGCCTCGAGCAGTAGGATTGTCGCAACCCAAGGTTTCTTGCATGTTCTGATTCTGGCGACCAATGGGGCATTGCGCGTCCGCCAAGATGTTGATATGGGCACTGCAAGGGGATGTGACGACGCTGGGGAGATCATTCTGTCCATGCCCAGCTAAAGCAAGTCTTCGTCTGCCGGATTGCAAAGTCCAGCTTCCTGAACTAGATCTCTTTGTCATTGTCGTTTATTGCTCAAGGTTTGTCCATTTCCAGTAATCTCTGACGCGGTGAGGTAGGTGATAGTTATCGAGATGTCTGTGCCATTTATTGCAAGTTGTCCCTTGATGTTTCGTTTGCTATATAGTTATATAGATATAATCCCCTGAGAGTCGTCGTACCCAGCCCGAGTTCATTATCAGATTTTGCACTTTGTTCTGGCCTGTTTCATACCAAGATCACGCACTGCCACACTCTTCGTGGATGACGCTAGCCCCCCGGACTGGCTGTAATCTATCTTTCATCGCCCGTACGGCCTGGGCTCTTGTTGTCCCTGGCGGCTGGTGCTGGTGTTTCTGATACCTTGTATTGTCGATACACGGCGCTTCATCTGCATCCATCTTGGGTCTTGGCAAGACACCCAGGCGATCCTGTTGCTGGAGGATCCCGTCTCCGTCAACGCTCGCGCTGCATTTCGTCTTCCTCTCTAGTGCTGTGAGATTCTATCGTTTCTTGCCCATCTCATCATTCACTCGTTTATTGCTCGCCGCGCTTCTCCGCCTTTCTCACGCCCGTTCGAGTCGTTTCCAACACCCCTCTTCCAACCCCCCTAATCGCATTGCGAATCCCCCCAAGTTGTCGACAAGTTGGGACCCATTACGACGAGTTTACTAGGCACTGCGTGCTTCTTTACTTCGGACACAGGACCATAACCTTTCGATCGTTTTTCCATCCGCATCGTTCCGGAAGTTTCAATTTTAGATTTGGTGACAGTTATCTTCTCCTCAGGAGAGACGCCAATAGCCACATGGTTGATTAAGCAGACGACCAGATATATTACTCGAAGCCGACGGATAATTGTTCGTGGTTTAGGCGCGTACAGCTTCACATAAGCAGTGACGATGATATTCCCTTCACTCTCTTCAAACCGGCCAAGTTCAGCATGTTCACGGCTGCTTGTGACGATACTGTTGGGAGTCCAGACGGTCAATGCATCTCTTAACTTGGACCTGAATAGTCCACGTGAGTTATGGAAAATTTTTATATTATCCAGGATGAAGATTCTAACTTGGCCCGCGGACAGAATCGATCAAAAATGCTGCTAAGACCGTAGCCGCCGGAATGGTAAAATATTACACCGGATACAAACCGGGAGATACGCCAGGCAATTTGCCCGATCCATATTACTGGTGGGAGGCTGGTGCTATGTTTAGCTCTCTGATCGATTACTGGTACTTTACGGGCGACTCGCAATATAACGAAATCACGACCCAAGCCATGCTCCATCAGGTTGGAGATGACAACAATTATATGCCCCGAAACCAGACCTCAACGCTTGGAAACGATGACCAAGCATTTTGGGGAATGGCCGCTATGTCTGCTGCAGAAAACAAATATCCCAATCCTCCAGCTGACAAGCCTCAGTGGCTTGAACTGGCCCAGGCCGTCTTGAACTCTCAAGTGCCTCGCTGGGACAATCAAACATGCGGTGGTGGCTTGAGATGGCAGATCTTCACGTTCAACAAAGGTTATAACTATAAAAATTCTATTTCCAATGGGTGTTTTATCAATATCGCTGCTCGTCTTGCTCTCTACACAAAAAACGAAACATACGCCGATTTGGCAGAGCAGTATTGGGAGTGGATGGAAGCGATTGGATTAGTCAGTCCGACTTCCCAAGTTTTTGATGGCTCAGATGTGGGCAAAAACTGCACCGAGCTCTCCCATATTCAGTGGACCTATAACAACGGGGTTATGATGGGCGGAGCTGCCGCTCTGTATAACTTTGTACGTCCCTTCCTTTTCACATAGTTTCTCATGTGTTGACTCCTATATGGCTGACTCAACTGTCCCCAACAGACAAACGGTGCTGAAATCTGGAAAAGGCGACTTGACGGACTTATTGATGCGGCAAGCATTTTCTTCTCGAAAGATCCGCCGAATGTTATGACCGAAGTGGCGTGTGAGGGGAATGGGAAATGCAACGTTGATCAGCGATCATTCAAAGCCTACCTGGCCCGATGGATGGCGCTGACAATGAAGATCGCCCCTTTTACTCGCGAGAAACTCCTGCCTAGGCTCCAAGCCTCGGCGAGAGCGGCGGCGCTGCAGTGCAATGGACCTGACAATGCGTGTGGGTTGCGTTGGACCAAGGGCGCTGCGTACGACGGCTCTACAGGTGTCGGAGAGCAAATGGCGGCGTTGGAGATCATTCAATCCAATTTGATCGATGAGGTTGCAGGACCGGCCGACAACACGACTGGTATCAGTAAGGGTGACCCAACCGCTGGTACCGGAGGTGACCCGGTGTATACGTTTAGCGACATCACGACGGGAGACAAAGTCGGCGCTGGTTTCTTGACGAGTGTGGTCCTGATTAGTATCCTTGGTGGAGCATGGTGGATGGTATCTTAGAGGTCGATACTTTGCTGTGAATAATGACTTTTTTTCCGTGCTTTGTCTTTTCACTATTTCTTTGAGTGTGCCCGGTCTCGAATCGGTTGCTTTATATGCTTTTGCAAGGTAATTTATGGGGAAATTTGGGATTGGGAACTCTACTGAGAAAGTCCGTTCAGTTTATACACGGTTTGTAAGTAATTCTTTGATGTTTTTGACCTCAGTCCATCCGGTATCCCGGCATTTCTTGTACATGTATCATTTCTTTGTTCGCCTTTTTGTCTTTTCACGGTGTATGGAGTGTAGAGTGAGCTGAAGGATCTCAAATTATATACAATAGCCCCATACCTTGTGATGCGTGATCATCAGCGGTTATAAATTAAATCAAATGCCTACCTGTATCCCTAATCCAAGAGCAACTTCCATCATTAGCCTTTCTTGACGATAGTCGGTTCTGAGATTTTACTCCTCCCCCTTGTTAGTGAGGGTATAAACACGCCGTACGCCGTTCAAATGTCCCGCTTCACGGATTCGAAAGAGCCCCCTGCTAGCGAAGCCGAGAGCGTAGAGGAAGTATATTGTACAGGCCAAGATGGCGGATTTTGAAACCATTCTAAATCTTGGAGGTTGTTTAACGGTGCTGGGGTTACCCGCAGAATTCCAGAAGAAGGTTTCTCATCGTATATTATGATTGTGTCGTGCTCTCAACGGGGTTCTCAGCGGCGGCCTTCTTCGCGGCAAGAGCGGCTTCTCGTTGTTGTTTCTTCTGAAGCTCCTCGGCCTCTTTGGCTACGACCCAGACTGCAGAGAGAAAGAGGAAAGAAAATCCCGTTAATCGATGACCGACGAGCCTAGGGAACGCTTCGTTTTGGAATAGAGGAAAGGGGCTTTGCGGGAAACGGGCCAGTGGTGGGGGGAATGGGATGCCATACTGGGCTTGTCAGACTTTGAGTATTCCTTCAGCTGTGTAACGAAGTCGTCAAACTCCTTCTGTCGTCTTTCCCGGTTTTCCAGATTCCGCTTTTGGAGGTCGGGATTGAATCTCTGGGCGAGGATTGTTCCTCCGGGTTAGCATGGAGCTCGACCCCGTTGCGCGGGGTGTAAGGGAGTACCTGGAAAAGCTCCTCCTCTGTTGGGCGAACGTAGTTGACAAACATTGGGCCACCGATGCAGAGTATCGCTCCGCTATAGAAATCGGGGGTGTTAGCAGCGAAGACGGGGTGGCTTTGGGACGGCAGCTTACGCTCCAAGCATTTTGAACCATTTCCCGGCGCTCATTGTTGCGGTCTTGCCAAAAAAACGCGACAAGTAACCGAGTCCGGGGATATTGATTGCTCACTGGCAAATGAAGCGGCAGGTCGAGAAATGCGGCTTGCGATGAAGCTGAAGTTGTCCGCCTGTGGCGCAAAAGGTGATGAATCGTCACATGATCCAGATGTTTACAATGTTCTAACTTAACTATCCAACTACATGGTAGAGATAACATCTTCTCATTCAGTGAGTTCTAATACAGAGACTTTGGAGAGAATTTGAAAGAAGTTTGCTACTATTCATGAGAAGCAAAGTTCTCTTTTATTCTCACCATGAATGGCAGCCCGCTTCTAATCCAGCCGGAAGGAGCCGTCAATTTTATCGCCCTGGGATCAGCTGGGGCCGTGTTTGAGGACAGCAACGGACAAGTCGTCAAAACAGCTCTCAAGCACGATGTCAAGGGTTGCAGCCAGCAGGTTATCGAGCATACCCGGCATATAGAGTCTATCTCGGAAATATGCATCGAGCGCGAAAAATCCATTTACAAAGCACTGCCGAAGCATCCTCGCATTCTTGACTGTCTCGAAACCAAAGAGAAGAGCCTCCATTTCCCATTTTACCGGCTAGGAAATCTCCGTGAATATATACAGCACAACGAGATAATAGACAGCCATATCCGGGATCAGTGGGTCGAAAATGCCATCGATGCCATCGCCTTGATACATGCCCATGATGTGACCCATGCTGACATTAGCCCACGTAACTTTCTTGTGGCCGACGACCTATCGATCAAACTGTGCGATTTTGCCGGATCGGCCATGGGCGACTTGCAGCCCTTGGTTGAGGAAGAAGACCGGTACCGAATGGCGCCGCTGTCGCCACGGAATTTCAAGACTGATCTGTTTGCCCTGGGATGCTTGATCTACGAAATATCCACGGGGAGTCGGCCCTACGACAAGATCGACGACACTGAAGAAGTCGAAAAGCTTTACAAGGCGCGGATGTTTCCGAAACTTGATGACGTTAAATATCGGAATATCATCTACAAATGCTGGACATGCCAATATGAAGGTGTGGAAACACTCTGGAGTGACTACCGCCACTGCACTTATCAGGCAGATGCTGGAGGGGAGCTTGCAGCACAATGGAAGTACGCACCGTCAACTTTACTTGAAAATTGACATATGACAATAGTGCTAGGTACTATTGGTGTTGGTTCTGCTTGGATACGGTTCAATTGGAAGCGAAATTAGCGATGAATCTTTCTATCAGTTGCATATACCCATGTCTAATAATTAGCTCTACTCTCATCAAAATGTTGTTCCTCGTCTTTAGGTGCTTTACTGAAGTAGAGGAAGTGTGATACAACATTTCGTTCAGGAGGATGTGGCAAGTCCCGTTTTCTGCCTATCCTTCCTCATTATCCCCAGGTTACCTATGCACAGGCACCCATCATCACAAGGAATTTAAGAGTCGGCAGGAGGGGGATCAGATGATTTCTTGCGCAGTACCGAGTACATATATTGCACCCCTATCAGCTGCATGGCGAATTGAGTCAAGAGGCAGATGATAGAACAAAAAGAACTGAATACATATTGCTCATAACTACTGGTACAATATGCTACATTTCATCATCATCTTAGATATAACCAGGTAAGAAACAACAATGCAGGCTAATAAAAACAGGCAAAAAATCATAAAGGGCTCCCAAAATGCCGAACAAAAGTAACCATCACAACCCTGATCAAAATCATTGCTAATATTCATTTAATTTCAGCATCTTCCCTACCAACCTCCTCTTCGACGGCTTGTCTCGACCCCTCTCGCGGCCCTCTTGGAGCTCCTGCAACGCATGCAGTAACATCCCAGCATCAAAAAACCCATCTGCACAGAAGCTGTTAGCAACCACACTGTGAAACAGCAAAAGCTGAGGAGGGATGGAAAAAAGAGACATACAACCACCCATGCCATCATCCTCCAAAAACCCACTCTCCGTCAACGGCGTATCGATCTCACGCGCCACCGAATCCGTCCGGATCAATCTCCCCCTCCGGGGCGTTCTCGCACCCGCATCAAGCCTTTCCAGTGCGACATTCGGCGCGGGCACAGCACTCGGCCTATCGCTAGGGGGTGACAAGGCCCGCAATAGTTTCCGGATTTCCAGCAGATACGATTCCAGGGTCTGCATGAACCGGCTGGTCTGTCGATGCTTTGACGAGGCGCAGATGGAGATCGAGTCGTCTTTGATGATGTATCCGATGCCGAAGCCGTCGCCGGAGGTGGGCCCGAAGCCGAAATGGCGCAGGGAAGGGTTCCCGCAGTTCGAGGTGGACAGGATGGTGCTGTTGATCTTGTCCCAGCCGGGATCGTTGAAAATGGCAGGGATGGTCGGTGCTGGGCCGTATCCGTTTCGAGAGCTGAGAGAGGAGTATCCGTCTTCTGAGGGGCTGGCCGATGTTCGAATTGGCGAAGTGAGTTTAGGACTGCTTTCATTGGGGTTAGGGCAGCTGTTGGGGCTGGAGCGCCCGCTGCTCATAGCGTTTTGCCTGTCGTCATAGGAACGCTGCCAGAGCGAGTAGAGTGCGTACAGATGGCGGTCGTGGCCTTGACCCATTGAGCACTCTTTGGTGACTGCAGTATGTTTCTGAGTGGCCTTTCTTAACGCATTTATCTTTTCTGCCGCGGGATTGTCGCCCTAAAATGTCTTTACAAACTCGACCGACTCCAGAGACACAGTGCGGATGGCCTCGGTGCGACTGTGCAAAAAGGGTTTTGGTCATGGCTGGCTCATACGTATTTTCGATGCGGCTGTACAGCCCTAGTAAGGCGGCCTGGAAACGCCATTTTGCACGAATGCATCCCGGAGAGAAACTCATTGACGTGATGAAATTTCTTTTCATAAAGCGCCGGAAATCTCAGGGCCTTCAGACTCATGCTGATGCAGCAAGGTCGGCGAGATGGGACCTCGGCGGATTCGTACGGCAATGGCTTAGTTCCGGGATCCCAGTCCCATTTCAGCTGTGGTGGATTCTCGTGCTCGCATTTCGATAGGCATCCGGCTTACGCTTAGCGGGGGTCGGGCCAGTCGACGCCCACATACTCGGCGCCTGGCCGTTGATCGTTTTCGCAAAACGGAGGATGGTATCTGTGAAAACGTCACTCGCAAATCGAAGAACCGTGTGCCCGTCGACACCAGTATGTTCGAAATTGATCCCAGCGCTACCATTCTGGCAAACAATGATCTGGAGCTTGTCGTACCATCGATTGATGCAGGTGCCGATCTGGACTCCCTTGACCACTTCGCTTGTTCCGCAAAGCATATTGCCGCAGACATCGCCGATGCTCGAGGGCTCCGTGTGGTCTAGGCATACGACGAAAAGGGCAGAGTCAACAATATTCAGACAGTCAGTGTTATTGGGCCCCGACTGTCGGTTCAAAATGTCCCTCAGGCCAGACCATATTTTTCTACTTTCTGTGCTCAAAACGCCGATTGCTCCTTTGGCAGCCTCCTGGATTGGGGTTTGCTCGGCATCTTCAATGATCGCGCAGAGGTTCAGAGTGATGTCCTTTTCAGACATTATCGGATCATCATTCGCATCGAGAACGTCAAACCAATAGAATTGTCCACGGCACATGACGACGAGGTGCTTGGACGAAGAATCTTGGCCAATAACACACCCGTTGTCCGTGGGTACTCTGGCCGTACCAAACAGTCTGGAATATTGAAACATGCACAGAGGTTTTCCGCGTATCGTATCTGGAGTCATTTCTTCTCTCCTTACCGCGCGCACAAAGGACAGAGCGGAGACGACCAAGGAGGCTGCTCTCGTCGCTTGATGGTTCCTTGCAGGAGTCGGGTCATCTTCCAAAAGGAAAAAGGGGTTCAAATTGAGAACGACAGCTAACCTACAGTTAGGACTGTCGGAATAAGGGAGATGAACAGTTGCACTCACGATTATCATAGTTTAGATAAGAGTCGTACCCTGAGGTTCATTGATCAGCAGTCCATTCCATGCCATGATATAAAGTCAGGGGTACATACAAAATTCCTCGATATAGCTCGTTTTGGATGACGCGTAAAACTTCAACCTATCCTGCAGTTCCGGCCCTTCGGCCTTGAGGAACTCCTGTACCGCCTCCTTCGTCTCCTCGTGCTCTCTTGGGCTCTGCAGCGGCGCCAGGCTATCCAGATACTTCTTGCACGTAGACTCCAGATCTGGTATGGGCAGCTTCGGCAAGGCCGCCTGATGCGAAAAAGTCACTCCTGAATGGTCCGGCGAGAAAGGATGCTTCTCCTTGAGGGGGGAACTATTTGGGCCCGGAACACCGCCGGAAGCATGGGGGTGCCGACTGGGCTCTTCGATGGTGCCGAGTGGTTTCGGCATGATGAAGAAACGGGCTGGATGGGACGAGTGAGACATTTGTAACAGCCGATAGATAGGGCAAAAGGCTCTCAAGAAGACAGAATGGCTCTCAAGCGTACTGGGCAGCGATGAAGGTGGGTATGGAGAGGAGGCGCAGAGCGCTGCGGTAGAAGTAATGGCAATCGTGCAGGCAGTAAGCTGGCATTTGCAGGAGACGTTGAGAAAAACCTGGAAGGGGGGAGTAGTGGTATCAAGAGGCTGCCACCCGCAGGATATTGTGGGATCGTGAGGATGTCGGGAGGGGAGAGGAGTCGCACAGCAGATATCGATCCTTATATAAGGATAGATGGACAGGTGACCCCATGCCGGGCATGTGAAACTGCAGCCTGCCTCTCTTCCCGCTGCAAGGACAAAGGGAAGCACAGGGAGGGCAAAAGAGAAGAAACAGACGGTCTGCTTACTTACAATGCGAGACTAGCAGCGATTCCCGTTGAGATCGTTACTGGACGTGTAACTAGCACCACGGCTAATCATTCATGTCGGGGCAATGGAGAGTGTCATTCGAGGGCCCATCAGATCATCGGTGATAATATCGAAAGTCGACCACAGCCGCCGGCTCGAGTCTGGAGAATATATCGCAGTCGTCTCCATCGCTCGCCACCTCCAGGAGCAAAAAGTTGGTTCAGACGAGGGACGACGCCATCAGCGGGCTTTCCCGCCACTTATTAAGCACTCCATTTGTCCGCGCGCAACAGGAGGGTTCATGGTGTGCTGGATGGGATTCTATCATGCTCATCTATCAAGATGACGTTTCTCCCCACAGGACGGAAAAAAAGGAGATGTGTGGAGTTTGAACAAGCATCTCGCGCTCACCCACTAATAAGAATTAGAATCGATAGCGGCCGACTTCCGATGGCGAATCCGAACCAGAGAAAGACTGTCCAGTCGGTAAAAGAAAACGGGCAGAGCCGTGCTCCCTTTGGCCGAAAAGACTGCTGTTTACTGGGGATGGAGTAGAAGGGAGCACGATACAACACTGGGACTACGTCTTAATTCGGGAGACTGGCCAGGCTACGATTTACACGCGAGTTCATGGGCCGAAAGGAGATTGATAACTTTTGGTTCTTCTTTTGCACTCCCATATATCCTCTCCCTGGTCGCCCATGTTTACCCCTTCTCGCAGAATAAAAAAATCACTTGTGGAAATAAGATTCAAGTGGAAAAAGTGCGACCAAAGGTCAAGATATTTTCAGAGAAGTTCTCTCGAAAAAAAAAGGATGGAGGGGACATGCACGATACCGTGTGATCCCCGACCAAAGAGAAGAGAATCAAATGAGGCACAGGTCTGAACGGTACGCTCTCCGTCAAATTTCCCCCCTCCCAAACCGACCACTGTCGAGAATAAAAGAGAAAAGCTGTTGGTGCGCCCCTGGATGTATGACTGGCGGTGGAAGGGGAGGTGTCTACCAAAGAGCCGAACGAACCGTGCAAGAATTGAAAAAAAAAGGCGAAGTCCAAGTGAAATTCGGGAACCGTGAAAAACAAACTCCCAAAAAAGATATTTGCGCAAACACTGGAATGAAGACAACGGTTTGAGGACCTAGCCTTGTTTCTATACGAGACCATTCCTGCAAAATACATTCAAGAAGGGGAAAAATAGTGAGGAGGGGGCATCAAGCGACACAGAGGCCCCCGCGAAGACGGCCCAACTGTCTAGGCCGTGACGGTGGGTTTACCCAGTGGCCTCTGGACATTCTCAGCGTATCTCCCGGCGTAGTTGCCTAGCGACACGTTGCTGTTAGAGACAAAATCCCGGGATGAGGAAGGGAACGGCTTACCTGGCGGGCCATAGTTGCAGACGATGAAATCAGCATTGTTCACGGTGGAGCCAGAGCTTGCAACGCGCAGCGAGGGGCAGCGCTTCGTGTAGCAGGCAACCTTGGTGGTGCTCTTCCAGACAATCTGGGTGAAATGGCCCCAGGCGTGGAAGTTGCTGCGCGGGTTGGCCAGGCCGTACTCGTTTTCGAACAGGGGAGCCTCGCCGTTGTACATGGCGTTGGTGATCATGGAGGCGATGTTGCTGAATCCGCCCTGGTAGCCGATGTTTTGGCCGTACCCTCCGCCACCGTATTCACTACACGCTGCGGTTAGCACAGATCGCAGGAAGGGGGCTTTTTTCTGTTGCTTACGTGTTGTGTCCATAGACACAGGTCTCGGCGAGCTGCCGGGCGCTGCTTTCCAGATCAGTCGACCATTCCAGGGCTGGGGCGGAGTGGTTGGAACGGTGGACGTTGTGATGGTAGAGCACCACGCCGCGGTAGTCGTCGTCGGCGGGCGGCTTGGGCTGGGGGTCGTTGGGGGGCGGCGGTGGCGGCTGCTCGGGCTCGTCACCCTTGGGCGGCTCGGGGGTTGATGAAGGGGGAGGAGGTGGTGGTGGTGGAGGAGGAGGAGGAGGAGCGGCGGAAGTAGGCGCAGGGGTTGGCGCAGGCGGCGGCGGAGGTGGCGGCGGAGAGGGGCGGGGCTTGGGGACGGGGGGATAGACGACCTTGCCGGGCCACTTCCACCACGGGACCTTGTTCTGGGCGGGCGGAGGAGTGGGCGCGGCAGCTCCGCCGGCGGTCACATAGACGGTCTTGGTGACGACGGTCAGGTCGGTGACATAGGCGCGCTTGTCGACGGGGGAGGCCAGGGCGCCGCCCACGCAGAGAGCGGCAACAAGGGATGAGTAGCGCATGGTTTTGCAAGGGGGATGTGTGGTTCACAGGTCAACTGTGCGGTCAATCAACGCTTCCACAGGAATATGAAGGTACAAAAGCCAACCCGGTTGGTGAAAAGGTGATTCTGGGCCAGGCAGAACACACCGGAGAGAGGTCTGAGAGAGGTAATAGAAAAAGGAGCGACTTGCAGCCTGGGGACACTTTTGAAGGAGTGAAAAAGTGCACGCAAGCAGCAGAACAGGCGAAGAGAGAGAGAGAGAAAGCGTGTGTACAACAAGTTAGCCCGGAGATGAAGGGCAGCAAGAGGCTTTAATATAGTATATCGCGCGCGAATTCATTTCCTCCCGAAACAACGAAACAAGCCGAACTAGCAGGCTAGCGGCAGGGCATCCCTGGGTTCAATCCCATCCTGAAACACACCAGGACCGCCGCCCACAAACTCGGAGGGTTTTTCCAGCTGCCAGCGCCAGGCGTGGTGGACGGGTTGAAACACGTCGTGGCAGCCGGCATTGCAGCGACAGCGTGCATCTCGGCGGTTATCAGTTGTCTCCGTAGTTGCAGTTTGAAGACAGTAACTAATAGCTAGATTACTGACTGTCTGCAGTAGTTATCAGTTTTACAGTCATGAAAGCAAGGAGATCGAGATTCATCGCAGACCCGCTCGCCAGCCGCGTCCAGGCCTCGACTTGCAGCTCGAAATTGGATCCGATGGATCTCTCGGGCTATTCGTCGGGGAGGGCGGTCGCCCCGCTGGTTGAGCTGTGCTCGAGTTAATGAACGAGAATCAAATCATCGCGGATCATTCTTCCGAAACAACTCCAGTCCACAGCGCAATCGAACGAGCTCATCTCCCGTACCGTCCAGCACAGGGGTCGACAAGAAGTCTCCGAAGAAACGGAGCTCTCCCCTGGATCATCCATGTACAGTGTTCTTTCGACAGTTGTATTATTATCTACAGTTACGGAGTATGATCTATCAAATGAGCGACTGGCTCAACGGCTTCGTTTCTCGTGTCACGCAACTCCAGTTGGTTGCTGGACAGTGGTTCCCATGTGTTTCGACAACCGAGCACAACTCCATCCGGACAGCGAATGGTTATCTTTGCACGACACACCGATCACAGTTCATTGTTTGATATTAAACTAATACCATGTACCTATGTACAAATATCAACAACACTGGCACTTTTTTCCTCATGCCGTCGGGAGATCGACCGTTCGACACACGCCCGTCTCACACACCAGCAAAAAGTTCTTCCCGCCCCGGACGTCCTTCAGCAGCACATTCCGCTCCCGCAGCCACGACGACTCTCCCGCACCGCCCGCCCGCACGTCCACCAGCGCCAGAACCGCCGCACTCGTCGACATCGCCATGCCCGCTTCCTCGCGCATCGCCTCAACCACCGCCGCCCTCGCCGTCTCCTCGTCGCGTCCAATCACGCCAATCACGCTCTTGACGCCCACCTCCAGCCCGACAACCACGTCCAAGACACCCACAAACAGGAATGGATGCTGCAGGATCTCTGCCGCGAACGCGCTGCACGTTTGCTTGGCTAGCACACTGTACGACTCGTCTTCCAGCAGCGACCCGAGCCGCACCAGGTTCTGCGCAATCACCCCGTTCGTCGACGGGGTCGCCGCGTCGGTGCCCGTCTTGAGCCGGAAGAGGGGGCCCGGCACATCCCCCGGCATGTTCTCTTGCGTCATGTAGTACCCGGCCGGCGTGCTTCCGTCCGCGGCCATCGCGAGGAAGTGTGTGTTCATGTACTCTGCGTCACAGGTGAGCAATCGGCATAGCACCAGAAAAAGGGGGCCAAGAAAAAAGTGCATTCGGCTACTTACTCTGGAGCTGCTCAGCGAACCGCAAGTAGCTATCGTCAAACGTAGCCTCGTACAGCTGAATCAGCCCGGCAGTGAGATACGCATAATCGTCACCGAATCCAGGAGTCTCGCCTCTGACGCCATCACGGTACACGCGCCAAAGCTGGCCCGTGTCGGCGTCAAACAGCTTCTCTTTGATAAATGCGGCTGCTGTTGCAGCGGAACGCCGACAGTGCTCCGCCTTGTCCGGGTCGATTCGGTCCAAAAGGACGCTGCACTTGGCCAGAGCTCCGATGGCGAGCCCGTTCCAGGAAACAATCACCTTGTCATCCAGGTCTGGCCGCACCCGCTGCGTGTCTCGGAACTCCTGCAGCTTCTTTCTCGACGACTTGATAATCCGCACCACTTCATCCTCACTCAGCCCCAGATCCTTTGCAATGTGCCTCGGCGTCGCTTTGATGCTCAACACGTTCTGGTTGATAAATTCATCGTGAGGGTCATACCCGCGCGCCACGTTGCCATCCGGGAGAACCCCCCAATGGCGCGCGCAAACCTCGGCGTCTCGTTGCCCCAGGATTTGCTGCATTTCCTTCAGCGTCCACACGTAGAATGCACCCTCTCGTTTTTCCGTATCTTTCGGCGTTGGAAGACTATCTGCGTCCTCTGATGAATGGAAAGCACCCTCTGGTGATAGCATCGGTGGGCTAGTCATGTACGCCACAATATCATACACTGCTCCCAATAGTTCGGGGTCCTGCGTGGCCTCAAAGCAGTCGACGTAGACATCCAGCAACTGTGCCTGGTCGTAGAGCATCTTCTCAAAGTGCGGCAAGCTCCAGTCCGCCGTCACACTATATCGAGCAAATCCGTGCCCGATTTGGTCATGGATGCCTCCTCGAACCATCTGCAAAAGGGTTTTGGAGACCATCTCCGTCGCCCGCGCGCATTCCTCCTGGCCAACGATATCCATCACCGCACCAGGGTAGCGCCCCAGGCGGAGAAGGAAACTCAGATTCGCCGGCGTGGGGAATTTCGGCGCCCTGGAGAATCCACCGTTGACCGGATCATAACGAGAGACAAAGTGCTGATACGCCTCTTCCAAGAGCTCTACCTCCAGATCCTCTTCGCCCTCGCTGTCAGGCCGTCTGAGGTGGGTCCCCTCTTCCGCAAATTCTCGAAGCTGCCTGGTAATCTCTTTGGCGCTCTCCATGCATCGTAGCTGCTGGCTGTTCCACACGTCCCTCAGCTTCTCCAGAATGTCGACAAACGTGATCGGCTCTTCGCCGCCCAGTCGCGGCACTGAGCTGCTATGCGGCCCTGGCCAGTACGTCCCGCCGAAGACGGGTTCAAGATCCGGAGTGAGGAAGACGTTCAACGGCCACCCACCCGAACCGGTGGTGGCCTGAACATAGTTCATGTAGACTTCGTCGATATCCGGCCGTTCCTCCCGATCGAGCTTGATTGGGATAAAGGATTTGTTCAGAATCGCAGCAACCTCCTGCGACATGAACGATTCCTTCTCCATCACATGGCACCCTACTCAGATGTCAGCTGCGGGGCATTTCGAACAACATTTGCGCGGGATACTGAGCAGTAGTTACGCACAATGGCAAGCGGAGTAGCCGATGCTCAAGAAAATGAGCCGGTTAAGCCTCTTTGCGAGGTCAATCGCAGCTGAATCCCATAATTGCCATGCAACAGGATTGTTCATATGTCCACGAACCTAAAGAAAGGTATTTAACACGTTTCCAACCCTTTTCTTTCTCTTTTTTTCAATCTGGCGGGAAAGAGGGACATACGTATGGCGACCGGCTTTCCGATAGCCGATTGACAAGTTGGGATGACGCAGGTGGCTCAGCAGCCATTTCAGAGGATCGTCGATGCGATAAACTCGCCATCCCTGGTGTAATGCGATTGTAATGGGACTGTGAAGTCGGCCTGAGCAGTGGTTGAGCCCTTGGGAACCGATCCCCAGACAAGTGGCTGCTCGGTCTACACCATGCAGTGGGGCCTTGTCGGCGGATAAGGTGTGATGCTCGCTTGAAGAGAGAAATGGTGAACAAAGGGCACGAACCCAGACGCTAGATATCAAGATGTATATTACCTTATGCAGATTTTGTTTCTGTTACTTTCAGTGGCCGGCAATGCGCAAAGAGTGAGTGTTTGTATATGTTTTGATCCGGGGGAAAGGCCAGACACAGGGAGGTTGACATCATCGCTGCACGTGATTCTACTTATGGATGATAGAGTATACAAGGTGATGAGATGTTGATAGCTTTTGGATTTCTAAAAGTGCTCAGGGAATTATCTGAGGAAATCCACGTCTGCACAGATTCATCTCACAGCATTAACCGTCATCAATCGTCATTTAGTAACTCATCCAACTCCCGCTCTTCGTCCGCGGTTAACATCGACTGTCCGCGCGGTGGCTCTTCGTCCTCCGCGGCAGCGCCGCTGGCCTCTAGTTTTGCCTGGCGAATATCTTCTGGGCGTAAAGACCACTGTCGAATCGTAGCATCAATACTGACGCTAACCACCTTTGTTCCAAGCAACACCAGGCCAGTGACTTCTTCAAAATGGCCCGAGTAGGTATGATGGAGTTCGCCAGTCTTGATTCATCAGCATGGGCCCCGGGTTCAAAGTGGAGGGGATGGAACTCACTGCTCGATTCCACACACGTACTTCCTCGTCGCGACATGCAGTGACCACCCACCCGCCGGCCTCGTGTACAGCGACGTCCCGTACAAAGTCGGGATGCTCCATACTTAGCTCTGATTTCCACCCATTTTCTCGTGCCAGGCACTTTGCAGTCTTATCGGCGGAAGCAGTCCACAGGTCGCCATCTTCATCGAAAAGTAGCTTGTAAACGCTCGTTTCGTGCTCAAGGATGGACTCTGCCACCGTCATGCTTCCTGCATTTATGGGTATGCGAAAGCACAAAATTGTGCGGTCACTGCCCGCACTGAACACGGTGATGGAAGTACTATCGTCCGTCACAACGGGATCTTGAGCCAGACTCTGAATCCCACGGCAATGATTCTGGGAGACATGGAGGATTTTGCCGTCCGAGATATCCCAAACAAGTACATCTGCATCTGCACCACCGGAAACAAGGAGATTACGGCCTGCAGTATTCGGGCATAGAACGGCTTTCACAAAATCGTTGTGGCCAACATATTTGCGTCCCGCTTTGCGAGTTTTCACGTCCCAGCTCCAGATGCTTTTATCCCAACATCCAGCAAATACCGTCCTCCCATCAGTGGAAAAGCACAGGCTGGTCAGCGGTGCCGTAGGTCCTCTGTAGATTGCGGTCGTTTCGCTTGTCTGGAATGTGCCTCTTTGTTAGATTCCTTCGCGGGAACAGCTGGCGCGGGGCATCTCTCGCTCACCCACTTCAAGCGCGACGACTCTCAAGACACCAGAGCTCTCCGCAACAAACACCGAATCAGTATTGAACGGATCGGCGGCAATCGCTAGAATCTTGCTGGGGAGTTTGATCGGACTGCCATTTTTGTTTCCGGACTTTCCAGCCTTCCGACGGCTGTCCTCTAAGGAGGCTCTGGGAGTTTGGAGAGTCAAATGGGGGGTAGACGCATGGTAGAGTAGTCCAACTAAACTCACGTTGTGTGGAAGAAATTGTCGGGGTTCGTCGACTGCATGGTACCGTCGAGATTGCCGACACTCCCAGCGAAGGAGGAATAATATAATTGCCAGTGTTGTGATGGGCAGGGCGGCGTTTGATCCTTCTGGTGTTCTTGTTGCAATATCCCTGCCAAGCGGGCACGTCTCGCCAGCCGTAGTTAGCTAAGCTGCACAAAATGGCTTTCTTTCCCAACCTTCTTCTTCCTGCACCTTTTGGCCATCACTCTCACCTCACATCTCTCCAATCCCCTAGCACCCGCTCCTGTGAAGCTGCTCTTCCCTTCTCTTCCTTTTCGCTTACTTTACTGCTGCTTATTGTTACTGCGTAAACTCGCTTCTCCCCATCCCGCTGCGCGTCTCTGCGCAAAGTCGTTAACTGCAACCATGGATATGAACCAGTTCATTGGGTATGTGGAGAGACCTCAATTCCTATCCACATCTTGGCTGATATATGGGCTTCAGGCGTCCTTTCAACTTGATCTCCAAGAGCGACATCCGGTAGGTCATTGTTCAACGTCGAAGCGAAGCGCTTCAGATACCTAACCACCCATCTTAGTTATGTCGGGACTTTGCACGAAATCAATCCAGAAGCCTCTACCATCGCTCTCGAAAATGTCATTTCACACGGCACGGAAGGGCGACGCGGAAATCCTGCTGATGAGATTGCCCCGTCTGCGAGCGTCTACGAGTACATTGTGTTCCGTGGCAGCGATGTAAAGGACATCAATTTTGCGGATGAGCCCAAGGACAACCCGCCGGCAGAACCGCCACAAATGCCAGATGACCCCGCTATCCTAGGAGTAAGTATTTTTGCTAATTCTGCCCTGCTCTGCTCAGAGTCGTCGGTGCCAATGTTGTCATCTGATGAAATACTACGGATGTAAATCACAGACCTGTTCTGAAGCGCAATACGATGTGGATATTTTCCGTTGCCTTCCTTCTGATTTGACATTTTGCGGCCGCCACTCTTTACCATATCCTTTGATTTCTGTTCGTCAAACTGACAATACGTTTTGTATCAGAGCTCCTCACGTCCTGGCCCTCCCCAGGGAGGAGCGGGCCGCGGCCAGCCAAGTCAATTTCCTCAGCCACCTCGTCAAACACCCCCCGGATTCCCCCAGCAACCGCCTTTCCCTGGTTATTATAATCCGTATGGTCAGCGCTTTGGACCCCCTGGCTTTCCACCTGGCCCCGGTTTCCCTGGCATGCCATACAACAACGGACCTCAGGGCTGGTACCCTCCCCCCGGCCAAGGATTTCCGCAACAACCTGGACATTTCCCTCCGCCTCCGATGCCAATTGGGCCTCCCCAGATTCAGCAAGGGCAACAGCAGCGTCCACCCACGCAGCCAGGTCCAATAGCACCGAGTATTCCCAAACCTACCTCCGAACTCCCAGTCGGCGAAAAGCCAGCGAACAAACCCTCGAGCAAGCCAACTACGCCGGCCCCAGCGCCTACCGGTGCAGCCGCACCACCAAGCGGGGCCCCTGAAGGGCCCGATACAAAGAAAGCCCAGTTGCAGCAGAAAGTCGCCAATGGCGGCCCGATCACCGCTCCATCGGCGCCCGCGATGAATGGTACAGCAAACGCCAAGCCTACCCAAGTCCCGCCCACTAAACCCGAACGAATCATGCCGGCAATCCCTATTTCGACTCCTGCAACAAAACCTCCCGTTCCAGTACCCAATAATGCTCCCATCTCGGGGAGCACTGCTCCGCAACCGACCATTCAAAACGGCCGTGCTCCTTCAGTAATGCAAGAGGCTACCAGAGCTGCGACGGCTGCTGTGGCTGCCGCGATGGCTAAGTTACCCCAACCTCCATCTGGCCAGACAAAACAGCCATCAGTCGAGGCGACTGTCGAGTCAGTAACCAAGAAGGTTGGCGACATGAAACCATTTGAAGGTGAACGCCCATCTCGTGGGGGACATCAGAATGCTCGCGGAGGGCGTGGTCGGGGCGGTTATCATCAGGCCCATGCCAAGAAAGTCGAAGTTCCGACCACGGATTTCGATTTCGAGTCCGCCAATGCCAAGTTCAACAAACAAGATGTTGTCAAGGAAGCCATTGCATCAGGATCCCCGCTTGCAGAATCTGAGGATAAGATTGCTAACGGAGTTCCGGCGACAAATGGTGCCGACGGAACAATGGCACCAAACGCAACGAATCTTGCGACTGGTATCGCATACGATAAATCGTCATCCTTTTTCGATAACCTTTCTAGCGAGGCTCGTGATCGGGAAGGAGGAGCTCGTCGTGGGCGCCGTGGCGAAGAGGAAAAGAAGAATATGGAAACCTTTGGACAAGGAAGTGTAGACGGAGGTTATCGTGGCGGGTTTAGAGGGCGTGGAAGAGGACGAGGTTACGGTCGTGGTCGAGGTCTGTATGGCCATAGGAATGCTGGTGGGCGTGGCCGTGGAAATCTACGCGGTGGACGTGAAGCTTCTAATGTCAGCGGCGCTCCTGCGCAGACATCATAATCAAGAGCCCTTTGAGGTTTCCCGGTCTGTTCTCCTCGGATGGCCTATTTTCCTCTACGACGTTCAGCCGGTGGCGAGCGGGTCTGATTTTCAAGGCGGCGTTGCACTTTTCACAGCGCGGCTTTCACCTCCTGTTGACTTTATTTGGGTTTCGTCAATCGAACACTTTTCTCTTTTCCCACTTTCGCTGAGGAGTTGGGGTGGATGGTCTCGGACTTGCTTAATTGATGAGCCATGCAGATGAAAACGCGTCGATGCTTTTATGTTATTGGTTGAATATTCTACTCCACAGTCCATGTTGAATGGCAACCTTTCCTGGTTCTTCCCCGTCTTACAAGTTTGCTGTTATTTGAGATTGCTTTTGTGTAGCATTGCGATATCTTTCTTGAGCTGGTATCCATAGTGTCTGCTCCCTTTTGATGGTTCAGGCTATTTGGTCGTTTGTCCTGCGTACCTGCAAGGACTCGTGGATTATAAAAATGCATATTAGTGGGCATGAGCCAAATGAATTCATGGGTCTGTACCATAGGGATCATCACCACAGTGAAATAAAGAAACGCCGTTTCTTGTCACGGCAGAAGTACAGCCACCTCGCATCGCATGTCCATCTCGTTGTCGTTCTTTTTGATATCCTAAATATATATATTCCCGTCTTTCACGTGTGCCTTGAATGATCTCCGACAAAGTCCACGGATTCCCGTCCGCTGATTGGCTGCCTGCGACAACCGCGGCTCACGCATCGTCTGTTCCAATCGAGCAGTCAAGCACGCTGGCCACAACGCTGGCTTTGTCGCAATCGACGACGACCGCTTCTACTGCCTCCGGGATTTAAAGAAGAGATCAATTACTCGACACGGCATAAACGGTCTCTACGCTCACCCTCTCTCTATC
>NW_003052498.1:3346230-3448404 GCF_000003515.1 Uncinocarpus reesii 1704 | reverse complement strand
GCCCAAAGAAACCTATCATGGGACGAAAGGGAAGCGGCGTCATATTACTACGTTGATAGAAACGATGCCACGATACGCCGCTCCAACCACGGAGGCGCGAGAATAGATTTCGGGAATTAGAGTTTTGTTTGGGATCAGATAAAGTCGAATACGGCGTCTTCCTCGTCCTCGAGCCCAGTTCAGATGGGAATGTCACACCATCCGCAATCGCACCGGAAATACGATTCCGTCGGAGGTCGCATGTCTCGGGCAGATGGTAACCATATGGGCAGATACTCTGGCAGAGATTCACGTCTGAGGGTCCTGAGTCCAGTGAGCCAGCCCGAAGAGCAGATGGCCAGAAGACGGAACTTAGATCGGATGCCAGGAGAAGATCAGGGGGAAGATGATGATGAAGATGAGGACGAAGAGGAGTTTCAAGAGGCACGGGATAGCTTCTACGGGGACGAGGAACAAAATGAAGACGATATGGGGCATCAACAGCACATCGATACAGATATCGACCGCGAGAAACGAAATCGCCGATGGCGAAGACGGGTTGAGCAGGCCTTGACCAAAATGACAGCCGAAATCGCTGCCATGAGAGAGCTCATGGAGGCGCGTGCGCACCATAACGCGCGTAGAAAGAGGGCATGGGTATGGCTGAAGTGGCTGGTATGGGTTGCCATCAGGCAATTCTGCTGGGATATTCTTATCCTTGCCGTATTTTGTGTTTGGATGCGATTTCGAGGCGACCGGCGGGCAGAGGAGAGGTTAAAACGTCTTTGGGGCGAATTCAGAAGATGGCTCTCACGAGTCCGGTTCGTGAGATATTTACCACAGACTGTCCTGGCTCCGTGAGATGCTTTCTAGCAGCATCCTCGTACACACCTTTAATATAAGTATATACTGCATAAAGCGGCGGGGTTACCTTCATATCTCTGAAGGTAGTTGAGACGTTTGATTGCATGTTCAACTACATATGTATTATTTACGGGCCCTGATATCACCCCATCCATCGCAGGACGCTCGCCCGCTTCCTTTGGGGAAACACATCGGCAGCAAACTTGGTAAACATTGAAACTGCTAGTTAGTAAGGGAAAATACAGAAGAAGCTCCAGATGGCTGATTGCGTATCCACCATAAGAACGGATTACTTGGGCTTTTTCCCCCCGCCATTAATAAATTCTATGATATTCGATAGCCCTTGCAAATCCCCTTTTACTGTTTCCATCAACTCTTCATCAACCCAGCCGGACGTGTAAGATCCCCCAAAATCTATAATCCACAGGTTGTCTTCCATGTCAATGAGGACATTTCCTGGTTTAGCATCTCCCCAGATAATTCCAGCTTTGTGAAACTCGTTGACCATCTCTTTCAACTGATGAATCCATGCTTCTCGAAGATATGGTGCTGCCTCTCGGATTTCATCTCGAGAAGACAACGTACTGCGAAATTTGATATAGGTCATTAAGATGCCACAAATTTCCGTGTCGCTCTTATTCCCAGATGAAACAAAACCGTGAATTTTAGGAACCCGAATTTTGTCGCTTAGCCCTAACTGATGTAGGCGGAGCAGTGTCTTGATTTCGCGCTCGGTACGTTCTGATATCTCTCGATAAGCTGGTTTGAAATATTGCTCCTTTCCCTCATTACCCACAAGCACTCTTGAAGGTCGTGATGGCCTTTCATTTTCCGAATCCCAGGGTAATTTCACCATCGACGGTTCGAGTAGAGGAACGCTAGCAGTCAGAGCAGTATACGACGACGAAAGGCGGGTTCGAGGCATAAGGTCACCCGGGTTGCCTGAGGATTGGATTGCAGTCAATTGGCCATCATTGACTGTTATGGTCAGTTGAATTGATGGTGTTGTGTAGTATTCCTCCACTGTTATTATCCGCGGCTCAGTTGGACGAGGCGCCAGGGCACGGAATTGTGCAAAACAAGCCTCTGCCATCCAGTGGCACATCTCTTCCATTGGGTCTGATTCGCCAGGTTTATACTCGAAGTCATCGTTATTCATAGACAAGAGGTCCTTTACCAAACCCAAAAATTCACGTTCGATAGCTGGACACTCCTCCATGTTTTTGGCTAGGGCTAAAATGTCGAAGCGCCCTCCGTAGCACATCACAGTCATTTCGGTTCTATCTTGATCACCACACCAAAAGTTGACAATATCGTATGGCGGGTTAGAATGCGGAGTGGCCTCGAAACTTTCATCAGGAGTCATATCAAAACTCAATATTTAAAAGCAGCTGGAAAAGCTGCTAAAGCTGTTCAATTAGACGCTTGATCTACTAGCTAAAAAATCTTATTTTGAATATTTTATGTTGTTGTTGAAATATGGATTTTGTATGGAGTATGGAGGAGGGCAGTTCAATTTGATAGTAACATGGATTGTTGGGTGGTAAAGATTGTTGGGTGGTTGACAACTACGGCATACCATAGCGGCCAATCCGCATTTATAAAAAATTCTCAAAAAAAAAATGGCAGAATCCAATTTTGCCATTGTGATGAGTCATAACAACACATCAATTCTAACAACACTAAATTTCAAACTTTTTGTTTCTTTAGTGCTGTCACAAAATAGGATGGTTATGATGGGGAGGCTTCCCCAGATCACTCATGTGTAGTTTCTGGAAGGCTTCCCCAGACCCACCTAATATCATATCACTACCAAAAGATTTCCAGATTCACTTGAAAACACACAATATATCTCTGAAAAGTCAAAAGAGAGATATCAACTATACTATAAACATTCAACATCACAAATTTCATCTAAACATATTTGAAATTCTCATCTTTTGAGCAACACTGTCCTCAGCACTTGTTGTCAAATGCCCATGTTGGTAAAGATGATTCAGATTCCACTGATCAAAAACATCTTCATCAGCCCACATCTGTGTCAATATAGATTGTGCTTGCAGTCTACATCAAACACTAAGATCTGGATAATGTGCATTGAGTAATTTCATAGCCTCATTACTTCATGCTATCATATCATCAATATTGATTTTTGACACTGGATGCATCTGTGGAACAATTTCATCAACCACTCTCTCTGCCTTCTCATTTTCCTCAGTCCTAATGTTGGTAGTCAGTAAATGAATATCATAATATTGAAATTTCCATTTTACTCACATTTGCTGTGCTCATCACTTCTGAGCATGTGTTTGTGATGCAGATGGACTTTAAGACACACAACTATGTGATCTCTTGTGGCTATGAGAATAAGTATTGTTGTTGTGCTGAGTGGCTAGATTCAAAAGTGCAGCTGCAGCTTCCACCTCATCTGCATGATCACTTGAATTCAGATCAGTCAAAGAACTTTGTTGTGGTGATGAAATGAGATCAGATAGATCAGAAGTTGCTTGACTGATTGCTGGCAGCTTTGACTTTTCAGTCTTCACATGAATCTTCTTTTTTATTCTCACTGCTGGTTCATCTTTCTTGTTTGAGGATTCATCTTCAACTGGCTCTTTACAGATAATCATCACATTGATACATTCTGCACTGAAATATTTATCCAGTAATTTCTGACATTCAACTTTTGTGTACTGTGCAGATGTTGCAGGTAAGAAGCTTGAAATTGTCTGATGTTTCTTCTTGATCTTCTGAAATTCCAACAACAATTTGATTATGTCACCTGGCACTTCACTGTAGTTAGACTGGGCTGATGGGACTGGGATCTCAGAATCAATCTCTCATTTTCTGTCTCATGTTTCTTCTCCAGAATGGGACTGGGTCAAAATCTTGAATCTGGAACAGGACATGATTTAATGGTGTCTGGGAGAGATGGATCTTGAGACTTGATTCTTCAGATTCCAACAGTTTCAGGAATCTGGTCTCATCAAGGAATCTGAGACTGAGTTCAAACATTAGCAATGAGATGGATTATGAGACATCATATTGCTGGTGGGATGGAAACAGTTGTAAAGAGTGTTGAGACTGGAATTCTGATCTTAACAGATCACATGATAAAAGTAATGAAATTTGATAATGGTTCTTGCATCTTTAAGACCATTTGAGCAATTGGAGAAAGTAAATTGAGTAATTTATTTTAATTACACTATTATGTCCACTATTTCAACAAGCAAGCTGATTGTCTCTCCTCATCTCTTGTTAATTCACCCCCAGCCTCAGTCTTGAGAAATTCTGCTATTTCATCCTCCAGTCCATCAATCTTCTTTGCCAGTTTCTTCTCTGAGACTAGAACTTCATCAAACATGTGCTTCTTATTCTTATATTTAAGCAACATGATCTTCTTGATGATGGACTCATGAAGTTGTGACTGTTGATAATGACAGATATCTTGTACAGTATTGAAGATCTGTTCCACACCCACATCTGTTAATGGTATGGCCAGAATGTCTCTCACCATATGAGTCATGGTTGGGAAGACAGGCTTCAGATTCTGCCACTGTTCCAACAGAGACATTGAACTAGTCATCAGATTCTCATTATTAAGATACTGCTCCATCTCATTCTGAGAATTGACTTGACTCTGATGTGACTGCTTGAACAGAATATTCTCAATATTCTAACAGTAGCATCAGTATAGCTTATAGAGTAATTATTATTTGAGTAATGACACACTTCATCATCAGCTGCTGCCACCTCTCTTGGCTTCTCATATTGTTGATAATGCTTCACATAATATGTGAGAATGTGCTGCCAATATTTTTCACACTCTTCCTTCTCCCAGTTCTCTGGATCATATGCCCTCATGTGATGAATTGAATGAAGAACAGCAGCTACTGCCAGCAGCTCATTTTTGAGGTGCTCTGTATCTTCATAGTACTCTGAACTGCATCTGACTGCAGTTATAGCCTCACTCATATTATTCCAATGCTTTGTTGTCATCTCCTCATTTTTCAAATGAGCAAATAGATGATTGTAAGTCACCCACACCATATGAATTGTTGGTCTCTTTATTCTCAATATTGTCTTGATATAGTGGTTGAATGGTAACAGAAGCTTCTCCATGTACTTCATCTGACTTCATTCACTCTCAGAAAGTTGTAGAGTCTGATATTTGACTGCTGATTCTTGATTTCATGCATCTATTGCTTTGTGAAGAGCTAACACTTGTATGCACATTTCATATGTTGAATTTCATTAAATTTGGACATTCTGGATTATCTTCTGCTTGTTGGTTTGTTGATACTCTTGAAATTAAGCCACAAGTTGAGATGATGCATTGATGGCATTAGTCATGAGTTGAAGCTGAGATCAGTCACACAGTTAGTAAATTACTTCAAATGTGTTAAGACTGTTATCAAAATTTGTTATCTTTTTGAGTGTATTTGCAAAGATGTTATTTGATGAGAAATTCTTCTGAAGATCATCTTCATCAAATGTTGTTGGCAACATATCATTCTCTGGCTGAATCTTGAGCTTGCAGACAAGCTCTTGAACCACAAGTTGAATCACATGAGCCAGACAGAATATTATTTCAGCTTCTGAGTCTCATTCAGCAGATCTATTAAATCTTGTCAATATTGACTGCAGTTGTTCCTTCAGCTCTGATTGCATTGTATTGTTATTGAATGTGTTGTCACTTGTAATTGCTAGAAGCTGGTGGTTTAGCTTTCATGCAGCCAGACATTTTGTAAGAACTTCTGTCATGTTCTTTTCTGTATGAGCTTCATGTAAGCTCTCAAAATCTAGCAAATGTTTCTGGTACTCCCAGTTCTTTGTAATATAATATTCATTAATTGCTATAAAAGCAAGATTGTTGGGACTTGTTCAATTATCTACTGCCAAAGACATCTTTATTGTTGCATTGAGATCAGTCAGCAGTGTCTTGAAAAGATTATTGTACATGATGTTCATGACCTGATACAGTGTCTTGTGAGTTGGAATATTGTTTGCCATTGAAGAATTGAGCATTGACATCATTGTCTTGAAGATTGGATTTTCAATTGCATGAAAGGAGAGATTTAGAGATATTACAGTTTGCACAAGTTGCTGCTGGAAGTTTTCTAGATTGCATTCAGAAATAGATGATATATTTTGAGAATGTTTTCAATTTGACATCTAGAACATCAGAACTGTTATTAAAATTTGTTACTTTTTTATATAAAGAAATGAAATAACCACTTACTATCAACTGCTGTAAATTCTGAGATCCACTTTCTGTCTTATCACACTCTGCACTATGCAGATGTTTCTTCAACTCACTTGTGCCATTTTCAGTAAAGCTTGGGTGCTTGAGAACTGTCTGACAATTATTGCAGATCATCACTGGGGTGCCACTTGAAAGCTCAGCTGCTTGATCATATTTGACTTAAAAGTCTGAGTGGTGGTTCTTGACAGTTCAATTTGGATTTCAGTTTCTCTTCTTCTCAACCAACTGAGCAGTCTCTGTTGTTGATCATCAGATAGCAAAAATCTTTATGTGCTCCAGTTGTCATTTTATATATACTACTTTCTTAATTAGCATCTGGCTTAATTCAGAAGAGACTTCAGTAAAAGATGATGCATTATTGTCTATAACAATACTTTCTTGAGAGGCTGGATTCATGATGACAAGTTAGCAACAGATTTATTGAAGGTGAAGATTCTGAAGAATATTGAATTGAGAGTGAGTATGATGAAGAGTTTTATGATCTATATTATAAAAGAGAGAGGAAATGTTCTGACAATGACTTTTTTTATGATGAGAATATTTATGAAGACTTCTTGCATGAAGATAATATCTGTGAATTGCTTCTTTCATGAAGCAAATATCCAACAATGACTTTGAATTATAAGTAAACTATTTGCTTTTAGATATCAACAATTCAGTCATTCTTCTCCTTCTCATTCTCCTTCTCTTCATTAAAAGAGATGACAATCTTAAACTCCTCCTCATTCATCTTCTCTGGTGGTGATAGCATCTCCTTATCTAATGAAGTCTGCAAATGACTCTGGAATGTTTTCATCTTCTTCTCCATCTCATTCTTCAACAGATCAGTGGCAGTAAGATGATTGTGTTCATGAGCTATAACTTTAACTTCAAGAGCAGCCATCATTGCATGAGTGTGGGTCTGAATGCATGCAGCAATTGAATGTGCTGCAAGTTCAATTTTGATCTAAATGTGTTAGAACTGTTATCAAATTTCATTACTTTTTGACATATCTTATTCTTGATCTCTTCTTGTGCCTGCATGGCTTCTTCATCATGCTTCTTCTTCTCCTCAGTCTTCTGCTTCTTGCAGGCCACTAGCATCTGGTGCTTGTGATATTTCTTGAACTTGCTCTTGGCAAATCACTTGACTATGAGCTTTTTGATGGTCTGATCTTTCATTGTCTGATACTCTTGCTCATTGACATTCTTTCTGTAATCTGTATCAGTATAATATAAGTCAGTTTGCTGCTGATAGTCTGATACACATCATGATTTCTTAGCTCAAAGCTTTCAGAGAGTATCATGGTGTGTCTTGTGATCTGCCTCCCCAGCTTTAAAAACATTTCAATCTTGTCCAGCTAGGGCCTGTCTATTCTCTCATGTGGTGCAGGTCTTCTTACACATTGAATATCTGTCTTGTGAAGTCATTTTGTCTGTTGGTAGTGATGTTGGATGATTTGAGATGTGTTTGACTTTGTGATGGAGATGAGATGAGAATGTCTGAAATATTTAAATGCAATATCAAGCTTCTATACTGGCTACTGTTGCTATGCAGTTTACTATGTTGCCATGCAATGTTAGATATGTTTATTTTGACACAATATGTTTGTTTTGACACAATATCAAGCTGTCTACTGTTGTCATATCAGAATATGTTTATTTTGATGTGATATGTTTGTTTTGATGTGATATCAAGCTGTCAATTTGTTTACTATAAATCTGTGACCAGTTGCTGCAGTATCATGATATCAGACAGAAGATATAAGATCAGTATTTTTATCTTCTTTTTTTCTTCTTCTTCTTCTTCTTTCTTTTCTGTAGACTAATCATTATCAATTTTGTTTGCTGTTTGTTGGTCTTTCTGTGAACTGTTTCAATGCTCTTGTCTGCTCCATCTCATTCATTTTTCTACTGCTGCAATAATGGGTTGTGTTGAGTTTTCCTGTGCTGACCAGTACAAAACCAGTGGTGAGTTGCAGCATGAGACTGCACTAAAAGAGTGGGAAGCTGCCAAGATAACTTGATATAAGATGAACCCAAAAACTGATTTGATGATCTTCAAAAAGAAGACTTTCCACTCTCAACTCTTCCAACACCAGTTGAAAGCTGGTACTCATATGTGAAAAAGTAACAAATTTTGGTAACAGTTCTGATGCTAATTGAATCATTTAGGTGTGATTCAGGAGATTAAACATCTTCAAAGATTTACAGATCTTATTATCTCTGTGACTGTGTTCCAGTGATTGGTTTGTGAAATCACTGTTAACTGTGACTGAGATCATAATATCCACTGACAATGTACTGTTATTGAAAATCTTCAAGAGGCTGCAGAGGCAACCATTGTTACTTTATTCAAGTGTGAGTATTAACAATTGTATAAGTTGATATTCATATAACTAATGCAAATTGAAAAGGCTCAATTATGACAATGGCATATTGGAAGCACATGACTATTAATGCTGAGAATATGCATCTGATTATGGAGATTAGCTTCATGATTGAGTTGCAGTTCTTTGAGTCAATTAAAATAGCTGACTACTTTCACTCTGCTGCTCCCACTGCCACTCCTGTCTGTCATGTCATTCATTCTGCTGTGTCTGCTGCCTCTGCCTCTGCCACTCACACTGCCACTTCCATCACCTCCAGGGCCTCTGGCTCTGTTGTGTGGTGGCAGAAGTTCAACTTTAAGACACTGTCAAAGATGCTGTGAGAATCTGTCAAAGATGAGGAGAAGGAAGAGGATGACAACAATGAAGAAGAAGAAGAAGAAGAGAAGAAAGATGAGTCAATGAAGGTGGAGAGCATTAATTTGCCTAACTAGATGAATATTTGTTGGACTGACTTGAGCTGGCTAATAGTCTTAACATTATTCATTAATATGAATTATTTCTGAGAATATTGAGTTTTTCATTAATTGTGATACATACTGTAGAAAAAGTAACAAATTTTGATAACAGTTCTAGTATCTTAGAAGCAATTTGAGCTTCTTGCTATACATAATGAAACATAGAATCAGAAACTCATGTCCCATCCCAGTTTCATCTTGAATTGCCCAGTACTGGGACTGGTGTCATCTACTGCAGGATGGGAAGGTTCTTGAAATGTGAATCTCATACTGAGATGATGCCAGCTGAAAATTACTTGAGTGCAGAATGGAATTTCATGTTTCATTTCTCACCAGAATGAAATATGGGAGCAAGATGGCTGATTCTGAGACAAATTTCCAACCAGATTTTGAGATCAGAATCAATGCTCATAAGATTTGAGATTCTGAAACCAGTTCTGTGACCCAGTCTAGTCTCTTTCACTTCTTCTTCTTAATAATATTATAAGACAAGCTCTTCTCCTCCTTCATGACTTTAACAAGTCTTTCAACCAGCTCATCAGCTGATGCAATCACATAGCTCTTGAGTAAAGAATCATCTTCTTCAAGCTTCATTAGTTCACTCTCACTGCTGATAGTCCAGTTCCCAACAAGCAGATCTTCACCAACTAGACAACTCATAGTACTACTGACATTGAAAAGGTCAGCATTCAGTTCCACAACCAACTCTGGAATGACTTTCTTGAGAGTGCATGTCACTTGTTTTGTGTTAAAGCTGTTAGGGACTCAGTAGTCATAGATCTTCATAATATTCATCTGATCAATTCACCACACCCATCCCACAGCTTGTATCATGATAGTCTCAGACAATACAGTGTTGAAAAGATGGATGTTCCTGCACATGTGCTGCAGGTTCAGATCTGAGGAGTTAACAGAATATGAACAGACAAGCATCATTGTCAACTCACAGAATTCATTGAAGATTTGCACAAGCTCTGCCTGCTTAATGACATTTAGATGGGCATGAAAGACTCTCATATTGACACCTGCAAGTGTGAGTATGGCACTCACAAATGTCTGCTGAACAGAAAACAGAGTCCAAACAATCACCTTCTCTCATTGAAGAAAGACTTGTTGCATGATGATTGACAACATGACACACATTCAAGACAACTCTCTAAGAACAAGTAAGAGCTGCTTCTTGATTATTTCTGGATTCTCAGAATTACAGTTCTTTGCAAAAGCATCTTCAAAACTTCTTTTTTTGAAGATATAGTTGAGCCATTCCATCACTAGTTTCTTCTGGCCAATGTGCTGCATTGCTGTGGGTATCCTTTCCAATGATATAGAAAAATGTACATATTGAAAGTCTAGCCAAGTCATAAGTAGAGCCAGTTGCTGATATTTCATCATATTCCATATGAGTTTTCCATCCTGTGACATGGTGACAAGTTTGTGGTACAGAGAACTGGTAAGACTCTTGTATTCTTGAAGTTTACCAGATGAGAAAGATGCACTCACAAGCTGATTTTTTGATGGTGGAATGTCAGATTCTATTGTGGAATCAGTGCTGAAGAAAATTCTTGAAGTCAGAGTTCATCAGATGAGACATTTTTCCCATATCTTGTCAATGCAATTTTCTGCTATGATTTGTAATACAGACTTGTCCCACACAAATTTTGCCATGACTTTGAAGATAAGTCAAAGAACAGCATCAGGATGATCATCTGACAAGTCAAAAAAGTTCAAAAATCCATTCTCAAGTCCCAACTGAAGAAGCCTGTCCCAGAAAGTGTCATTGTTGTGGAGTAATAGAAGAGATTCAAATCTGTGGAAATCAAGATAGAAATTGAATAGAAGAGTGGCAGTCAGACACAAGTAAAAGTCAGCTTTCAGCCAGCACACAGTCTGAGCCTGCATTGTATTCATATTTTGGACTAGATGTGCTTCATCCAAGATAACCCATTGGAATTTGTTTTGAAGACAATACAGCCACTGAAGATCCATTGTTGCATATAAGATCTTTGCCATTAATTGGGACACACCATTCTCATGCATTCATCAAGAAGAAAGTTTGGATGGGCTGTGTTGAGATGTCAGAGACTGGTAGAATGTTATTATAATGGTAGACACTCACTTGTCTTTGTCATTAAAGTATTCAGACAAACTAGTCAAGCAATTCTTAACTAAGATATAACTGACATGGTCATTGTGAGCATTGTCATAGTAAACCACTATCTCTAAGTTTGAAGTTACTTTATTGATTTCATTAATCCATTGATACATCAGAGATGGTGGAACAACAATGAGTCATGACTTTGCTGTCACACATTGTTCTTTGGGGGTGGCCATGTACTTTTTAATAGTCTGAAGTAAACTAGACTGGATTGTGAGACCAGTTTCAGAATCTCAAATTTCATGAGCATTGGTTCCAGTCTCAAAATCTGGTTGGGGATTTGTTCCAGAACCAGCCATCTTGCTCTCATATTTCATCTCAGCAGAAAACAGAACATGAGATCCCATTCTGCACTCAAGTAATTTCCAGTCAGCACCATCTCAGTATGAGATTCACATCCCAAGAATCTTTCCATCTCACAGTAGATGACACTGGTTCTGGTACTGAGCAACTCAAAATGAAATCAGAATGGGACATGGGTTTCTGGTTCTATATTTTATTATATATAGCAAGAAGCTCAAATTGCTTTTAAGATGTTAGAACTGTTACCAAAATTCATTACTTTTTCTACAGTGTGTATCATGATCAATGAAAAACTCAATATCCTCAGAAATGGTTCATATTAACAAATAATGTCAAAACTATTAGCCAGCTCAAGCCAGTTCAACAAATATTCATCTAGTTAGACAGATTGATGCTCTTTATCTTTATTGGCTCATCTTTCTTCTTTTCTTCTTCTTCTTCTTCATCATCATCATTCTCTTCCTCCTCCTTATCTTTGACAGGTTCTCACAGCATCTTTGATGGTGTCTTAAAGTTGAACTTTCACTGCCACACAACAGAGTCAGAGACTTCAGAGATGATAAAAGTGGCAGCACAGGCAGCAGAGGCAGAGGCAGCAGACACAGCAGAGTGAGTGGCACAGCAGGCAGAGGTGACAGTGAGAGCAGCAGGACAGAAGTAGTTGACTGTTTTAATTAACTTAAAGAACTGCAACTCAATCATGAAGCTAATCTCCATGATCAGATGCATATCCTCAGCATTGACAGTCATGTGCTTTCAATGCACCATTGCCATAATCAAGTCTTTTCAATTTGCATTAGTCATATGAATATCAACTTATACAATTGTTAATATTCATACTTGAATAAAGTAACAATGGTCACCTCTGTGGCCTCTTGAAGATTTTCAATGACAGTATGTTGCCAGTGAATATCATGGCCTTGATCACAGTTAATGATGATTTCACAAATCAATTGCTGGAACACAGCCACAGGGATAATAAGATCTGTGAATCTTTGGAGATGTTTAATCTTCTGAATCACATCTAAATGATTCAATTAGCATCAGAACTGTTATCAAAATTTGTTACTTTTTCACATATGAGTATCAGCTTTCAACTGGTGTTGGGGAGGTTGAGAGCAGAAGATCTTCTTTTTAAAGACTGTTGAATCAGCCTTCAGATTTGTCTTATATCAAGTTGTCTTGGTGGCTTCTCACTCTTTTAGTGCAGTCTCATGCTGCAACTCACCACTGGTTTTGTACCAGCCAGTGTGGGAAAACTCAATGCAACCCATTGTCACAGCAGCAGAAAAATGGATGAGATGGAGTGGATGAGAGCATTGAGACAGTTTGTGGGGAGGTCAACAAATGACAAATGAAATTGATAATGGTTAGTCTACAGAAAAGAAAGAAGAAGAAGAAGAAGAAGAAGAGAAGATGAAAATACTAATTTTATATCTTCTGTCTGATATCATAATACTGCAGCAACTGGTCATGGATTTATAGTAAACAAATTGGCAGCTTGATATCACATCAAAACAAATATATCATATTGAAATAAACATATTCTGATATGGCAACAGTAGGCAGCTTGATATTGTGTTAAAACAAACATATTGTGTCAAAATAAACATATCTAACATTGCATGACAATATAGTAAACTGCATAGCCACCAGTAGGCCAGTATAAGAGCTTGATAATGCATCCCAGATATTCCCAGACATTCTCATCTCATCTCCCATCACAAAGTCAAATGTGTTCTGAATCATCCAACATTGCTACCAATGGACAAAATGACTTCATGAGGCAGATATTCAATGCATAAGAAGACCTGCACCATGTGAGAGAATAGACAGGCCCTAGCTGGGCAAGATTGGAATGTTTTTAAAGTCAGAAAGACAGATTACAAGACATGTCATGATACTCTCTGAAAGCTTCAAGCTAAGAAATTATAGTGTGTATCAGACTATCAGCAGCAAACTGACTTATATCATACTGACACAGATCACAGAAAGAATGTCAATAAGCAAGAGTGTCAGACAATGAAAGATCAGATCATCAAAAAGCTCATGACCAAGTAATTTGTCAAGAGCAAGTCCAAGAAATATTATGAGCACCAGATGCTAGTGGCCTGCAAGAAGCAGAAGGCTGAGGAGAAGAAGAAGCATGATGAAGAAGCCATGCAGGTGCAAGAAAAGATCAAGAATAAGATATGTCAAAAAGTAATGAAATTTGGTAACAGTTCTAACACATTTAAATCAAAATTGAACTTGCAGTGCATTCAATTGCTGCATGCATTCAGGCCCACACCCATGCAATGATGGCTGCTCTTGAAGTCAAAGTTATGATCCATGAGCACAATCATCTTGCTGCTGCTGATCTGTTGAAGGATGAGATGGAGGAGGAGATGAAAACATTTCAGAGCCATTTGCAGGCTTCATTGAATGAGGAGATGCTACCACCATCAGAAAAGATGGGTGAGGAGAAGTTTGAGATTGTTGTCTCTTTTGATGAAGAGGAGGAGAATGAGGAGGAGAAGGATGACTGAGTTGTTGATGTCTAAGAGCAAATAGTTTACTTATAATTCAAAGTCATTATTGGATATTTGCTCCATGAAAGAAGCAATTCATGGATATTATCTTCATGCAAGAAGTCTTTCATGAATATTCTCATTATAAAAAAAGTCATTGCCAGAACATTCTCTCTCTCTTTTATAATGTAGATCATAAAACTCTTCATCATGCTCACTCTCAATTCAATATTCTTCAGAATCTTCATCTTTAATAAACCTATTGTCAACTTGTCATCATGGACTCAGCCTCTCAAGAAAGTGTTGTTATAGATAATAATGCATCATCTTTTACTGAAGTCTCTTCTGAATTAAGTCAGATGCTAATTGAGAAAATAGTATATATAAAATGATAACTGGAGCACACAAAGATCTTTGCTATCTGGTGGTCAACAACAGAGACTGCTCAGTTGGTTGAGGAGAAGAGAAATCAGAATTTAAATTGAACTGTCAAGAATCACCACTCAGACTTCTAAGCCAAATATGATCAAGCAGCTGAGCTTTCAAGTGGTATCTCAGTGGTGATCTGCAATAATTGTCAGGCAGTTCTCAAGCACTCAAGCTTTACTGAAAATGACACAAGTGAGTTGAAGAAACACCTGTGTAGTGCAGAGTGTGGTAAGACAGAGAGTGAATCTCAGAATTTACAGCAGTTGATGGTAAGTGATTATTCCATTCCTCCATATGAAAAAGTAATGAATTTTGATAATGATTCTGATGTTCTAGAAGTCAAATTGAAAATGTTCTTGAAATGTATCATCTATTTCTGAATATAATCTAGAAAACTTTCAGCAGCAACTTGTGTGAACTGTGATATCTCTGAATCTCTTCTTCTGTGCAATTGAAAACCCAATCTTCAAGACAATGATGTCAATGCTCAATTCTTTAATGGCAAACAACATTTCAACTCACAAGACACTGTATCAGGTCATGAACATCATATACAATAATCTTTTTAAGACACTGCTGGCTGATCTTGATGTGACAACAAAGATGTTTTTGGCAGTGGATAATTGGACAAGTTCCAACAATCTTGCTTTTATGGCAATTAATGGATATTATATTACAAAGAACTGGGAGTACTGAGAACATTTGCTAGATTTTGAGAGCTTACATGAAGCTCATACAGAGAAGAACATGGCAGAAGTTCTTACAAAATGTCTGACTGCATGGAAGCTAGACCACCAGCTTCTAGCAATTACAAGCAACAATGTGTCCAATAACAATACAATGTGATCAGAGCTGAAGAAACAACTGTGGCCAATATTGACAAGATTCAATAAATTTGCTGAATGGGACTCAGAAGCTGAAACAATACTCTGTCTGACTCATGTGATTCAACTTGTGGTTTGAGAGCTTGTCTGCAAGCTCAAGATTCAGTCAGAGAATGATATGTTGTCAACAACATTTGATGAAGATGATCTTCAGGAGGATTTCTCATCAAATAACATCTTTGCAAATACACTCAAAAAGATAACAAATTTTGATAATGGTTTTGACACATTTGGAGCAATTTACTAACTGTGTGACTGATCTCAGCTTTGACTCATGACTAATGTCATCAATGCATCACCTCAACTTGTGGTTTGATTTCAAGAGTATCAACAAATCAACAAGCAGAAGATGATCCAGAATGTCTGAATCTGATGGAATTCAACATATAAAATGTGCATATGAGTGTTAGCTCTTTGTGAAGCAATAGATGCATGGAATCAAGAATCAGCAGTCAAATATCAGACTCTACAACTTTCTGAGAATGAATGGAGTCAGATAGAGTACATGAAGAAGCTTCTGTTACTGTTCAATCACTATATCAAGATAATATCAAGAACAAAGAGATCAACAATTCATATGGTGTGGGCAACTTACAATCATCTATTTGCTCATTTGAAAAATGAGGAGATGACAATAAAGCATTGGAATAATGTGAGTGAGACTATAACTGCAGCCAGATGCAAGTTTCAGAAGTACTATGAAGATACAGAGCACTCTAAAGGTGAGCTGCTGGCAGTAGCTGCTGTTCTTCATTCAATTTATTGCATGAGAGCATATGATTTAGAGAACTGAGAGAAGGAAGAGTGTGAAAGATATTAGCAGCACATTCTCACATATTATGCAAAGTATTATCAATGATATGAGAAGCCAAGAGAGATGGCAGCAGCTGATGATGAGATGTGTCATTACTCAAATAATAATTACTCTATAAGCTATACTGATGCTACTGTTAGAATATTGAGAATATTCTGTTCAAGTGGTCATGTTGGGGTCAAGTCAATTCTCAGAATGAGATGGAGTGGTATCTCAATAATGAGAATCTGATGACTAGTTCAATATCTCTGTTGGAACAGTGGCAGAATCTGAAGCCTGTCTTCCCAACTGTAGCTTGTATGGCAAGAGACATTCTGGCCATACCATTAACAGATGTGAGTGTAGAACAGATCTTCAACACTGTGTGAGATATCTGTCATTATTAATGGTCATGACTCCATGAGTCCACCATCAAGAAGATTATGTTGCTTAAACATGGGAACAAGAAGCACATGTTTGATGAAGTTCTAGTCTTAGAGGAGGAACTGACAAAGAAGATTGATGGACTGGAGAATGAAATAGCAGAATTTCTTGAGGCTGAGGCTGGGGGTGAATTAACAAGAGATGAGAAGAGGCAATCAGCTTGCTTGTTGAAATAGTGGACATAGTAGTGTAATTAAAATGAATTACTCAATTTACTTTCTTCAATTGCTCCAAATGGGCCAGTACCGGGGGTACCATTGTGGTGGATTCTTACTTTTATCATATGATCTGTTGGAACTGAAATCCCACGTTTCAACATTCTTTACAACTGTTTCCATCCCACCAGCAATATGATGTCCTGTAACTCATCCCATTACTAATGTTTGAACTCAGTTCCAGATTTCTTGATGGGACTGGATTTCTGAAACTGTTGGAATCTGAAGAATCAAGTCTCAAGATTCATCTTTTTCAGACATTATTGAATCATGTCCTGTTCTGAACTCAAGATTTTAATTCAGTTCTGTTCTGAGAAAGAAACATGAGACAGAAAATGAGAGATTGGTTCTGGAATTCTGGTCTCATCAGTCCAGTCTAAAGTAAACAAGTTAGCTAGATACTGTTAGACTGGTCTGGAGAAGACTCCCACAACTCACTACAAGAATATAGATTATCATGACTCAAGTCTTCTCTAGATTAACAACATCTGTCAGAATTGCTTCACTCAGCAACTTGTTTGTTTTGAACTTTATAATAGTGTTGACAGCAACTGGCTGCCATGGTTTCAGAATGATTACAGATTTCATTAATTGTAAACAGAATATCTTGAGATTGTTCATGTCAAGCTTGATACAAGCTTCTTCATGATCTTCCCACTGAAATTTTGTGTTATTAAAAAACTTCTGAAATTCTTCATACAGATTCACATTCTTCTCTGTAGATGCTATAATCAAGTCAGAGCAAAGCTCCTGTTCCCATTGGAAATCTTTATTAGAGAGACAGTACAGGTTGTCATCCATGATGTTATAAGAAAGGTCTGCACTGTCATCATCAATCAAGAGGAGTCTGGTGGCATGAAGGACACATCCAATCAACTTTATTTTTCAATACAGTTTCTTGAGATTCATGGTATCAGATTCTCTGACAAGAGTTAAATACTGCATCAGAGTCATGATCTCATCTTTTCAAGTTGCTGTCCCAGTCAGCTTTGGAGTGTTTTGAAAATCTAACTGACAGAATGTAGAGGCAATAGACATATTCAAGTCAGAATATTCAGCACTATTAATGTCTTCACTTGATATGAAATCTGGAGCTCCTGTTCTTGATCTCTTTGACTGTGCAAGAGACAAGATAGATGAACACTGATGCTTTCAGTTTGAGCATGATGTATTCACAATGCTGATTACTTGCTGTTCTGCTGGTACATCTGGTGTAGAAGAACATGAACAATCATTACTGAGTGGGTGTAAAGAAGAGTCAGAGATGAAGCTCAATATCTGCTCTGAGAAAGTCTTCTGGAATGTCTTTTTGTCTTCTGATAATTGCATCTGATTCTCAGCTTCTTGAACAATATTCAGATACAGTAGGCAGTCTGCTTTTTGTTTCAATCTTTCAACATGTGAAGAGGTATGTTCTTGGCATAGATACAAATAGATTGACCAGATTAAAGCATCCACTGAATTATCAGAGATGTTCTTTTCATAGAAGATCTCATTTTGGTGTGTGAGGTTTCACTTTCTGATGTGGTAGATGAATCTGATCAGATGGTCTTCCAGTTTCCAATCTTCAGTTGAGTCTCAAGAAGTGGAGTACTTGTCTTGACTCTGTTTCTCATCATTTATCAGTCAGATAAGGACATTCTTTAGATTTGGGCTGCATGTTTTATTTTTGCATGCTTTCTTAGTCTTGATCTGTTTGGAGAAGATATAGTTGACATAAAGATCTTTTCAGTACAGCTTTATTGTAGATCTCTTAAGGAAGGCATAAAACTCCTCAAGAGTTGATATTTGAAGGATGTCCAGAAGGTCAGTCCTACTCATTATCATCTTCACTTTCACTTTTGGTGCTAGTATTTTATCAGTCATTATATTTTCATTTCAGACAGTGTTCACATACTAGACTTGTCTTCTGTTTCATCAAACATGTCCAAACCACCAGAGGATGATGATTCAGCTCTTGATGTCTCCAGTCCATCTGTCATTGTTATTGTTTATTGAAGAATACTAATAGAAGAAACATGATTAGTTGTGTCTGTATCTTTTCTTTCATGGGTGAGTCTGGGGATGTCTTCCAGCTTATTTTCCATGAGCTAGTCTGGAGATGCCTTCCAGCTTATTTTTCATGAGCTAGTCTGGAGATGCCTCCCAGCTTATTTTCCATGAGCAAGTCTGGGGATGTCTATCAGGTTCATTCACTTGCTATCAAATGAATATTAGTCATATTGCACAACAGCATATAATTCAAATATTAAACTGGTTTATATGTACCTAGAAAGCTTTCAAAATAGTGATTTCAAGCTACTAGATCAGAATTTGTTAGTTTTGATTCACACCTCAAGCTTTAAATTGGGTGAACCTGCCCCAGCCAAGTATATTTGCTGGTTCAAACACATAGAACTAATATTGTAATGAGATCAGCATTATATCACATTCAAAAGCCTCAAATATGAAGCTTAGGCCTGGTTTTCTTACCTTTCATGGTTTTGGGCAGTGTTTGATTACTCAAGTGGGTGGTGAGAAGGATGGTAGGAAGGATGGTAGAAAGAATGGTGAGAAGGGTGGATTTTGATTATAAAGATCATGTGCCATTGTGCATAGTGTTCCTTCATGTGTTTCTCATCTACAAGATAAAATGAGGTGTTCTTTGCTTGGACTTTGTCTATCAAATTTTGTATGGAATTCATATAGATCTATAGATCAGCAATGTCACAACCTTGAAATCTGGAGTTCCATGCGCTAAGGATTGGAAGGCTTGTACTAGTCTAAGATTGGTATAGTCTAAACTTATGTAATAAGCAAACACAAAATACTTATGGTGGTGAGCAAAGCGGTGTGCTAGGACTAGTGAATTTTTTTGAAAATGCGGATTGGCCGCTATGGTATGCCGTAGACAACCACTAAGTTTTAGTTACACAGTTATTACTCCGTAGTTAAATAGTTAACTGACTACTCTCCTGCCGAGCCGAGGCTTTGAACTTCCGGGACACAGAACAGTGCTTGAAGATGCATCCACATTTAACTACTCTTTTGGTCAGTTAGGAGATTCATGCTCAGCTTGGATTGGCAAATGATTTGCTAGCTACGCCTTTTCTTTTTCGTTTGACATACCTAGTTATTGAACAAAGTATCTAGATCTACAGAGGAGTTGATCCAAAATGGCGGACTCCGAAGCGAAACTGAAAGCTCTCCAATCAGTGCATTCATTTCTCCAAGTGCAAGTCTCTCAATTCTGCATAAGAGAGTAAAAACGTTTCTCATTCATACGCAGGTATCGGGGTTTGATGGTGAACAAGGATTTCAAGGTATCCTCAAAACTCTACGGCTTTGGAATAGTTGGGTCTGTGGGAATCCGTTTTCTAAAAGGTTCCTGCGGTGAAACTAGGGATACGATTATCAATTGATGAAAGATTTGCGACTGATTGACGCGGAACCCGCTGGCGGTGCGTTGTGGGAGTTGGACGTGACCGAGTTCTGGGTCAATATGAATGGTATTTATCAGAGCATTCGCTCCCGGGTGAGATGAATTGGAAAACTAAGCAGGCTTTTGGACGTGGATAGGAGTCATGCATGGGGGCGCTTATGCGGTGATATTCGGTGCGGTGGTGAAACAAGCATGGGCCGAACTAGACACTGACGAGCTGAGATAGATATGTGCACAGCGATAGGCATGAATCCAATAGCGAGAGACGGGTATTGGGAGTATTCATCCCCTTTCGCATTGTGGGTATGCGAATGTTGAAGTACGCCGTGGTTGATCGCAAGCTTTTAGGTTCCTCGCCGGCGTCACGCGTTCATTGAACATCTCATATCTCAGAGCGGTGCCCATCGGTACGTTGCAAAGTGGTGTTGAAAGAGTCACAACCATTTAACGACATGTCTCAGGGACGACGGTACGGATTCGCACAGAAGTAATCCAGCACGGCAAGACCATGTCGTTGCTTCGTGGCGTCATGGAATCTGTTGACGGGAAAACGATATATGCCACGGCGGAGCATCATAAAGTGGCCACCCCGGCAAAACCCGAATTCGCGAACCGACTGAGGGATTACCGGGCGCGAATAGAGCACGAAAGTAAAGGCAAACTATAATAGAAAAGCAGTCTTTGAGCGTATAACTATAGACAGACTCACGGCAGTAGCGACTATGTTAGAAGTATGGCGATCATATTTCCCTTTCATTCTTTTGCTTTATTATACCGGTCCCATGCCACTCGTGTGGTTGGGCGTCCGTAATCCTATTGCGTGCTAGAGAATGAATCCATAATTGGAAGAGGAGGTCACTCGTCGCAAGGTGTGGGTGATTTTGATCAAGTCAGAAAGCACCCAAAAAAGGTTGGCTGAGATTTCTATAAGCACAAAAAAGGGGATGTAGCGAGGCGATCATTTCGATATATACATAACAAGTATCAATTGCGCAATTAAATCTACCACTGCGGGCTTTGGGTGTTGGCGAAGATCTGCTTTTTCCTGAGGTGTACGGGAGTTTGGTTTTCTGGGGTGCCGGGGATGACTTTTTTGAGACCCTAAATGATCAAATCGAAAGTCAGCTTTGAAATCTCTAGCAAGGCTCGTGAGCCTGGGAAGGGAGAAATAGGGCTACGCACAAGCTTGTCGAATACACAAGCATTCAGCTTCTGTTCTGGGCCCCGGCAGTACCAGAGTTGCTGGTTATTGTTTTCGAGACACTCCCAATGGCCCCGGAACTCCTTGAGGCAATGTGTGTTGATATCTTTTAGCCTGCAAGAGCAAATGCAATCAGCGATGTATCCTTCCATCGAACGTTATCAGGGACCGTACACGCTAGCAGCACAACGAGTGACTTTGCGGCCTTCTTTCAAGCATTCGATCTCTCCTCTCCCATTTGCTTCTTGTTTGCATTTCATATAATCGTCGTTGAACGCCTTGCACCGATCGCCAATGAAGTATGAGGCACTCATCAACGGCGCTGAACTGGCTCCGATCTCCTCCACCTTCGGGATGTCCTCCGGCATAGGCGTGGTGTCGACGAGGACATGTTGATTGAATCTAGTGGCCCGGAGATTAGCGATTCGAAAGCAATACTGAGGCAAAGCAAATAGCGCCTTACATAGCCTGCCGATGGCCCGACATTTTGGAGGTGAATTGGGATATTTCTCTTGCAATTGAAAGCGCCGGTGAGATCGATGCGTTCAAGAGGTTTGACGCTCTGGAAGCGGATGGTCGATGCGAGTGGTTGCTGATCGCTGATTGGCTGGATCCCAAGAGCTGCCGATTGTGCTGATGTAATCCCCTCTGGAAGGGCGACGGCGAGGTGAATGGCGAGCACAGCAGACAGACGATTCTGACCAGGTTGAGAATGGAGCCTGAAGGGAAAACCGGAATAAATGGATCTGGGGTTCTGTTTCATGTCTACGCCTGCAAGAAGGGTTCGAGATGTCAGCTCTGAAAATCTGGGCCTGTTCTCGATTGGCGGTCAAATATGGCGATGCTGGCTCAGGTACGGAGTATGCTATTCAAGATGGAAAGCAAAGGGCTGAGCGCAGCTTGAACAGTGGAAAAGGTCTACAAGCCTATGTGGACAGCCACCTTGCAGCAGGCAGATAATGGCGTTGCTGCAAGATCATTTCTTTGAATGCCGGCAGGCTGCGACTATGAGAGACCATCTGACTTCTCAATAAGGTCTACTATTTTACTCTCTTTCTCTTTCTCTCTGTAGGTTTCAGCTGGAAAACTGCTGAGATTCTGCTTATTTCGTTTTTCTTCTGCTACCCTCTCTGAACTTCTGCTCTGGGGGGAAGTCACAGCTGCCCTCATCACTAAAACTAGCACCCCCCGTCGTCTGGTGAGCTGAGTGCTGTTTTAAAACTGAATGGGCCGCATTCACTCCTATTCTCTAACTTCTTACCATTCTGCTTTGCTGTGATCTCTGAGTAGCTTATTCAGCTTTACTTTTGATATCGTTGTGGCTCTTATGGTCCTGGCCACACTAACATTAGCGATCACACTCGTTACCCGTCATCCTCACTGCCACTATCATTACTGCCATCTTGATCATAAGTGCAGGCCCGTTGAAGTTTCAAATGGATGAGTAAGACGCAGTTTTTAATTGTGATCTCCTTGAGTATGCTTCACTTGCTAATGCGCTATAGATATGAGCTGGTAGGGGCTCAAGGTAAACGATGATAGTGGCTTTGATACAACCCTCAGATCCCATCTTCTTTTTCTCTTTGATCTTACATCTGGGCTAACCTAGACTAGAATGGCTTTTAGACGGACATGAGCCAGCGCCAAAACGCCCGGATAACTTCATGCGCAGCCCAGTTCCGCGTAGCTTCCTAGGCCTAGTTGATAGCCAGCCGATTGCCCTTCCACAGATACAAAGTGGTAATGGCCTACCAGATAATGTCAAGCTGGATCTGCCTCCAAACAATCTACTTGTTCGGAGCTTGACCCCCCAAAATGGGCCAAACACAGTTAATAATGCTCCGAGGCCAGTCCCGGCGAGCCGGACGCGTCCAGTTTGGGTTAATAGGTTGAACAAAAGTGGCCAGTCAAGAGGTAGTGACTATAAAGATTCCCCTGCAAAGGCAGCTTGGCGGGCAGGCCATCCTTTTACCGGTACGCTCCCACTTGTATGGATCGATCTGGTATCGCTAACAGTCCTAGGGCGAATAAGACTCCCGGCTCCGTACGGGCAAATCAAACAAAAGTATGGCTTGTCCTGGATAATCGCCAACAATATTTAAGCTTATAAACTGTATAGGATCATTGATGAGAGCGGCCTTAAATCGTCTCGAGAAGCAGAACATGGACTCCTTGAACGGATAACCGCAGAGACTGGTGCTTTCATTCCACCACCACACAACAATGAGCAGGTAATTAAGTTGCCATGAGCACCTTTTAGGAAGCAGTAGACTGATTGATCATGGTTTGTGTGCAGTTCTTTAGAGTCTGGGGCACTTCAGAACAAGTTAGAAAGGCCCGTTTAATAGTTTCTCAAGCCTTGGCCATTTTCACATCCTCCCAACCCCAGAACAAGAAGAAATCCGATCATTTTGTTAAAATCAGTTCCTACTGCGAGCAGAAGGAAGAAAGAATCAACCAAATTGAAAAGCATGATTCAATGCTTCAGCTACTCAGGCAAAGGCCTGACCCATCATCCAGATTTCCAGAGACAGTGGGTTCTACATAACATTCTTTAGAGAGAGTTGACAAATGTTAACGATAATAGTTGATATTTCTCTGGCCGTCTGATGAGCTGCCGATGGAGTCTGCACTTGGGCCACAATTAGAGGCTCTCGATCCGCTGCGGATTGAATTTGGATGTCCTATTTATGTCGACGAGGAACTGCCCAGCTATATCCGCGTTGATGCTTACGATCACGACACCGTTCTCAAAGTCGTGAGCCGGCTTCGAGCTGAATGGGCGGAACTACTTGCAACAATGCACGTCAAAGTCAAGCTTTACTTGATCCAGCCCCCTGAGAAATTAATGAACTGTGAAGTCCAGATTCGTATGCCTCGACTTGCTAATGGTGTCATTCTCTGCACCCCAGTTCTCTATGGAATGCTCGTGGGTCCAAATCATCCTCGCAGTCAGAAAGATAAAAGAGAGTTAGTTTGCATGAAAAACGAAAAACGGCTGCGCGACGCCGTTGAGCAGTCACTCCAGGGGCTTCGTTTTCTAAAGGGCCATGTTCGTATGCGCCTTAATTTTGGCGTTTTTGTACTCGACGAGTATCGCACTCCCCAAGGGAAGCCTCGTCATTCCTATGAAGAATTCAGGACTATGCTCTTCAACTCTAAGACAAAAGGACGCTTGATTCCCGGGTAAGTTGGATTCCGGTGCTTCGGTCCAGCGCCAATTAACTTGACATTTCTTCTATAGACTTGACTTCAGACATGGCAACCAAGATTTGTTGAGTCGGATTGCGGCTGCAACTGATCTCCTTTCACCCTATGAAGCCACAGCCTTTACGCTCGAACAGGCAACGCCTTTATACGCGGTAAATTTTGAATTTATAGGAGAAGACTCTTCCGTATTGCGACTCGAAGCCGAATTTGCGAAATCTCCGGCGTCTGGTCTGCTCGAAGTTTTCCAAAGGCGGTGGATACGGCCACACGAAGGTAAGAGTTTTGGAGACCAGCGTCCACCGTTGCAGATAGGCGTCATTGACTTTGAAAGGTACGAGTTTGATATGTTTGGGATTCGTTGAATCTATTAGCTGACGGTTAATCAGCGCTGATTGGCAGCTTGAGATTCGAGCCCTTGACTTTCAGGAGCCTTCCAGCATTGCACAATCTCTTAGGGCGTTTTCCCATTCTGTGCAATTCAAACCCGGCGCTGAACTAAGAATACATGGGCCTACGGCGCGGAGAGTCACTTTCTCTAACCTTGTTCCTGTCAGCAGACTTGTCGAAAAGACCGCCTTGCGTTACCGACTGAAAGGCACAAGTTATATTTTGGAGGTTGCCCGTTATGATGAATATTTTTGCGCCACGCCGGCTAGGGATGAACTAACGCAACCCCCAATGACTTCGTGGGGAGCTTCTATTTTCGACTTACAATGGGACAATTTGCTCGGACAACATGCAAATTTTAGACTAGGGCATACAGCGGAATGGATCCCAACATTGAGCACCTTTTTCCCCGATCTCGACATTGCAGGCGCGTCCAGTGCGTGTACCGGCTTCGATCAATTTATGGAATTGGTCAAACGTGTCGCATCCGTTTTAAGCCCGGGGCCTAAAAGTGGCACAGTGATGCGATTGGATGCCGCTCCGAATACATCTACAACGGATAGATCGAGCGCCAGTGGGGGGGGGTTTTGAGAGGGCCAGTCAGAGGAGGAGGAGGCACTTCATCAAAGGGTAGATCCTGGGCTCAGGTTGTTGGTTAAACAAGACCGTAGCAGAAACTTCCCATGATTTTATTCCGATAATTGCCTTTACTTAGATCCAGTGTCATAAGATGGACATGAATATCGGGAGTAAGGACAAAATTATATCTAAAGTTCCCCAGGAGCTTTTCCGTGCCATAGGAGATGGCATGTAGACGGGCTTGAATGAATCCCGGACCCAATCCAATACCATGAACTCTTTCTACAGAGTTGTGGCGGTATATAATTGTTGATAGAGAGGTTTTAGCCTAAAAAACAAAAGGCACCCCCTATGCTCGGGTTCAATTCAGTCCGTATATCACGCTCCACCACCGCCTCCTGAAGAGCTAGGCTCTGCCGTCGCTTCGCCCGCAAGGAGCTTTTGTCGCAAAACTATTTAATGGTTAGAACGGGATACGAGCATTGAAAGGAGCCCAAAGAATGTCCGGCCAGCGGGGAAATCGACATACCATCCTCAATAACTCTCAAATTAGTGCTTTTCGCTTGGAGTACTTTTTCTAGGTCGCGTAGGTTTGTCTGTAGCTCGTCTACCTTGCCGTTGTAGAACTCAGTCGCCTTGGCCGTCGACTACCACATACCGACTCTAGTTAGCAATCAATCTTTACAAGGCATCCGGTTTTCGCTGTCCCCAGTTTCCCCTTCTCCTTCAGAATGAGGTATTCATACTTTCTCAACATAAAACCCCGTTCCCACGTCCACAATGACCTTCTCGCGGTCTGCCAAGTGCCCTTTGACGTATAGTGAATTCGTCAGAGGCACTAGAATCTCACTCTTCTCCTCTGCGTTTCCAGTAGCACCTTTGATCACCCCATCGTTGATTGAGCGGATACACTCGCGGAATTTGGACTGGGCGGTGCGGAGTTTGGCGTGGGACGTGGTCAAGTGTTCGAGCTCGGTGTTGAGGCGCGTCTGAAGGGAGCGGAGTTGGGGGACGGAGAGGGTGGTGATGTCCACTGCAAAGATCGGGTTTGGCCGTTAGCGATATTACTACTACTCTTTTGATTGTGCGGTTGCTCCGCGGGAGTGGGAAAGTGGTGTTAGTTACCTGCTCCGGGCTCTGGGGCGGCGGATGTTTTGGACATGGTCGTGGGCTGGAAAATGAGAATCGACAAAGGAGCGCGAAACCTGCAGCCTCCCAATAGCTAGTTACTTCATATGGGTTCTAGCAATATGCATCCAAAGTTGGTCGCATGCCTGTGCACGAAGGATCAACGAGTTGTTTTGGTGCAAGCTCGAGTCTTGGTGGGGAAAGCTTGGTTGAGATTGGAGAGCTTGGATTTATGCTGCGGTGTCTGATCCAACGCCCCATGAAAAGACGAGGAAGTGTAAGTAATTGGACATTTGTTCATATTATCTAGAGAATGATGCTATATACAGCTACAGGTCTGTCTTCAACCGCCTCTTACTCCACTCTGCCCAAATATTTGCATCAACTAACGACTGTTTAGCAGGACCAGTAGCAGTCCGCCTGGCGATTCTATAGTTACAACAACCCATTAATACCCCGGTTTTCAATGCAGCTGGAGAGGTCAACTTACTGGCAATCGATAAAAATCCGGTGGCAGCAAAATCGACCATAAGTCATCGTTCACGGCATCCTTCCATCCGTGAACCTCGCATCGAGGCAGACCATCCTTACTTGTCGTTCCATACGACCACCTGGTTCCTCCCGCATTGATATTCACTGTCCATTTCTGCCACACAGGCACGGCGCGGTCGGGATCGAGCCAGGGTGGCAACCATGCACCTCTATCCGGCACTGCTTTTGTGAGCTCGACGTCGATGTCGTATGGCAATTGGGAAATTGCCATGGGAATTGTGACTGTGTCTCCCCAGTTGCGGTATGGGAATGTGCGGCCCTTTAAAAAAGCACCGCTTCCGTCGAAGATGCGTGTGTGCAGATGAACCGGATTGTCGGCACCTTCTGTTTGCTGGAGAATACTAAGCTTGCAAGTTCCGTGAGAGAACGGCGGAGGTGGAGGAGGTGGAGGAGGCGGTGGTGGTGGTGGCGCCGCAGCAATGGATGTTGCGGTAACGAACGTGGTTGGGAGTGGCACAGGTTCAGACTGCATGGTCGTGCCAGGAAGCACTCCAGAGATGGTTTGTGTTGGCTGTGAGGCCGTCCCGGGTATATTGCTTGTTGCTATTGGAATATTTACCGAAGTCGATGTACCATCTGCCATGGTTATTGATGACACAGGGAGTGAGCATGCAGGATCTTCGTCTCTCCTTGCGTGGCCAGTGGCCACCGTTTGCTCAGGATGCGCAGGCCACTCGCTGGTGAAAATCGGCGTCGGATTACCTTCATGCCAAAGTTCCATTCTGGCGATCTGCTGCTTTTGACACCCCTCGTCTACGACCCGCTGTACTGGATCATAACGAAATAAGGCCTTGCCGTTAAGGTGAGTAATGCCAATTATCCGCTGGGGGTTGGTAATTAATGGGTCTGCCTCGTCTGGTAAATAGGTGGATTCGTGGATTTGAACTTGTGGCACTACCTCCTGGAGCCTGTCACGAATTTGATCAATGCAAGGCGAATACATTTTCCCTCCCTCAGTTGTCCTAGGCGTGATTATATACGCCACGGGGCTGAATTCTGCTGCAAACATCCCCGGCGGATCCCCCCCTGCGAGGTGCAGGAGTCCGGGGTCAGACAGCATTTTCGGCCTTATTTGCGTGCCGTGGAATTTGCAGCCATCTCCAAGAGGACCTAAAACATTCTCCTGGAATATCGCTTGGGATTCGGCATCCGGATTTGCGGAGAAACCTCCTGTCTCCCAGTAATGTGATACCCAGGCCCCTTTTGACGACATGACTATGACAGAAGTACAACCGTAAAGATTGACCACTCCCATATTTTTGGGCTTGTCCCCAAAGACAGAGTTGATTGCTGCGGGCAAATCGACGAGTGACATTGTTGATGCATCCCATTTCCTTCCATGAGGGACCATTTCCCCTGCCTGCAGCTCGCTTTGAAAGAAGTCTTTGAAATTATCATATTCTCCAGGAACCTTTAACGCCCTTTTAACAACGCTGATTTCTGTGAGATTGGTGGATTGTTCTAGCTCCAAATTCACATTTGGCCGTCCAAACGACGAAAATAAATCTCGCAATCTTCTGGAAACCCCCGCGAGCGACCTCCGAGGAATGGATGGTGGTGAACAATCCGGGCATGTCAAAGAGCATAATTTCCGTGTTTTTGGAGGTTCGCAAGATTCGTCTTCACTGTTTGGAGTTGCTTTACAAACTGTGCGGCAGTTTGAGTCTGCTGAATTCGAGCTTCCAGTTGACACGCTGTCGCACACTATCTTGCAAGTAGGCGTTGCAGAGGCGCAGGATCTGGTTGACGATGATGATATCGTACTAGCCATGGTCGGAGAGTTAGTGGGTCCGGGAGATGTCATTTCGCCTGAAGGCATGGAAGCTGATGGTTGACCCTCGTTGCCTGTTGGTTGAGGGCTAGGATTCGATGGTAAGATATCCTTATCATTTAGAGAATCCAGTTGTGACATTAGATTCTGCAGCTCTCCTCCTAACTTTTCAATGATGCCGTCTAACTTCGGCTTCGGCAATAGCGATGCTCCTGCGATGATAGGCACCATTTTACCCAGACTATTCGTGATACAGCTGATGGCGTCTCCAATAAATGAAAATAGTCCCCTCTGGGCAAGGTCTCGGCGCATCGCGCTGCCAGGACACGGTTTGTTTCCAGTGAGGCTGTTACCTCCGAAGTCAGTCAATAATTTAGCTGCAATTGGTAGGATGGCCCCGATCGCATCAAGAGACTCTGTTTCTCTGGGTGGCTGAGGGTCATCTATCCACGCCTTGATGATTGGAGATATCTTGGCGACCTCGGAGGAGAAAGAGCTGATACTAGCAATCGCTGCGGAGCCAGTTGGAGTGATTTCAGCGGGTGAAACTGATATCGGAGAAGTGATTGCACCCCCAGAGACTATCGCTACAAGCACGGGGGTACCATTTACTGTCGAGGTGACAGTGGTAACCCCTGGGGCATATATAGCACCGCTGCTTGCATCGGACGTCACCGTGGCCGTTGCACTGCTGGATGTGGGCGTTTCTTGTTCGCTAGTCTCGGTTATGAGGGGGGAGCCGGTGCTTGTCGTTGTTTCTGTTGCCGAGAGTGTGGTTATCGACGTGCTCGAAGTTTCAGATGTTTCGGACTCTCTCGTTGGCGATGCGGACGGAGGAAGAATAGGGATCAAACCGCTTGAAGGACCGGTGCCGCGTATGGTGTTCGAAAGGGTCGAATTCCATCCCGAGGGATTTGAAGCAGTTGGCCGAATGAATGTGTCAGACTCAGGGGCAGCGTCGGTGTCCGGGGCACGTTTGCCTTTCCACCGCTGGGCAGAGGCGCCAGCAAGCCATGGAGCGAAGGCAAGTAACAAAGGAAAAGCCCTCATGAATTGCATTCTGGACTTGGAATGACTTTCGTGACTTTCCAGCCGCGGTGCCCTCCTCTGGTATAAATGGTTCTTGCAGGCTGATATTCGGCGGCTTGAAAGGCATATTTATACCCAAAACCTGCTCCTATCCACATTCTCTCTGGCTGAGAAAGCTGAACCCTTTGCCTTTGGCCCCGAAACTTTGGTCTTTCCTCTGGAATACCCTATCCTCGCTCGATGATTCAAATTGCTAAAGATAGCATGCGTCCCTACTAAAAAAAAGCCTTAAACTCGCCCTGAGATTATCCAGCTGACACGTTCAAACCTTGCATATGAGGCCATGAGCGCTCTGTGGATCTCAAGCACTGAGACACTACATGTCTAGTAGTAGGTAGGGCGTCTAGCCGCTACTGTATTGTGCTTTTGAAGCAGCTGGCAGACAGCTCTTGTCCGAAGCTTTGGGGGCCGGGTTTATCAGGAACCACTTTTGTATCCTTCGTAGGGGATGAGAGCCCCAGGATGTGATGGTCAAGATCTCGGGACCTGACAGGTACCATGGTATACCCTGGCGGTAGAAAGTATGTAGGTATTGGATTTTGTTGGTGATATGCCCTTGAAGCGGGCCCTAGGATTTTTGGGGGCGATTCAGCGCAAAATAGTCTTCATGAAATCCTTCGAGAGTAGACCCCGGTTGTTTATGTGTCCCTTGTTTTCCGTGGATATTGGACAAACCTTTTCAAAGCATTTAATTTCTCGGGAAATAAAAGCTTATTAGATAGCTTGTTTTGAGATGTTGAAGCAAACTGGAGTAAAAAAGGAGCATTGTAGACTCATTTCCTCAGCTTTACGGAGCTCTATTTCTACTTATGAATGTACGCAGCAGGTAGTTAGGTCGTGTCAGCTTCTATTCAGCCAGATCCACGAATTAATCCAACTTTTGCAGTGTGCTTGTATATCTCGCTCGTCCCGGGAAGATATAAATTTACACGTACGGTGATCTGCTACGGGTATCCATGTGTAGAAGCTTTTTTAGCATTTTTCCTACCCAGCCCCAAATGTGCTCTTCTCCATAATCGTACAAGTATTTTCGAATGTTAGTTTATAGCTTGGCCAGAAGCGAAGAGACCACCGACGGAAGCTCATTCAAGGGGACGTCGTCTTTGAAATTATCCAGCTGTCGACATTGTACTTCCACCAGCTTTGATGATCTCCATTGCTTTCCAAGCACTAGAATTACCGGAAATCCAATGAGGTCGGCATCTTTCAGTTTCCAGGGAAAGGTATGGGACCGATCATCCAAAACCGCATCTATTGGGCTCATCTGGCCCGAGACGAGTGCATCATACACCTGTTCGGCGTCTTGCTCAAACCCTTTCCCAAAACAAATTACCGCGGAAAAAGGGGCGATAACTTGCGGCCATTTGAGGCCTTTGTGGTCGGCAAGCATAGTAGCCACTGCTGAAATCATACGTGAGACACCAATGCCATGGCAACCCATTTCTAGCGGAACAAGAACACTGCTAGCCCCCTCCGGCCCTTTACCCCCTATTAGTTTAGTGGGATCCACAGCTACATTTGCCTGTAGAGCACTGCTGTACCTCGTGCCCAGGTGAAACGTATGGCCTAGTTCAATCGTGGTGTGAGGGTGCAATACACCCTCTCCGCACCGAGAGCACTTATCACCAGATGCAACGCGAAGCAGGTCGAGAGAGTCGGTGGTTCCTGGATAACAGTGAAGTGAACGAAACTGAACTTTCGCCCTTTCGGCGGTCTCACTATCCAGTAGTTCATTTAGAGGGGGTTTGTCAAACGGTCGCACACGAAAGTCATATACATCCAACACGCGCAAGTTCCGGTCTCCGGGTTCTGGACAATTAGCCTGGATTTTCCATGCTTCTAGTGGATTTTTGACCCCAAGGTCAAGCTCAGCTCCATAAGCGCGTGCAACTGATTGAAGCGCGTGCGAATTGATCTGTCTCTCGACTGGTTCGGATATTCCCTCGTCGAACAAGTATTTCGGGTAGTATGCACGGACGAGCATGCTTTTATCTCTTGAAATCGTTACCCATTCACCCGTAGAAATTGCTGGAGGTGGTGATGGACCAAATGGCTCTGAGTGTTCGGGCTCTTGTCTGTTCTCGACTTTGGGCCCGCGCCCATCGGCTATTTCTTCGTTAAACGCATGGCTGCAGTTGGTGCAAGTAATCACAGTATCCTCGCCATTTGGGTTTTCAAAATGGAATTCATGACTTAGATCCCCCCCCATGTTACCCGAGTCGGCAGCGGCGACAAGGTACGGAAGTCTCAAATCATCAAAGATTCGCGTGTATACTTCTTTCACCGTATTGTAGGTATCTAGGCCCTTCTCCGCGCTATAGTCAAACGTATACAGATCTTTCATCAGAAATTCTCTGCCACGTAGCAGCCCCTGACGAGGTCGAGGCTCATCCCGATACTTTCTGGCTAATATTTGAAGTGACTTAGGGCCGCATTCAATAGTATCGAACAAGGAGGCTTACTAATTTGATATACCCGCAGTGGGAGATCTCTATATGACTTGACTAGGCTGCCCACTAAGGCAGTGATTTCTTCTTCATGAGTAGGCGCAAGAAGAAAGCTGGCACCCTTTCGATCATTAAACCGGAATATCTAGGCAAAAGGATCAGGGCTTCGAAATTATCCGGATGAAGTCCTGCGAAATAAATACCTCAGAGTCATCATTTAGTCTCCCAGACCGTTTCCATAGCTCCTGAGAGGAGAGAGATGATAGTGACAGCTTAGACGCCCCTTTATGTCACGAATTAATTGAAGCTTAGTTCAAACTTAGCGAAAGCTCAATATACCTATAGATTGCATGTGCTTGTCTATCAAGTTTTCCAGCTTTTGCTGGACTCGGAGACCCAGAGGGAGAAGGTGAAATATCCCTGAGTACGCCTGGATGCGGTGTGAGAACATGGACAATAGCATACAAAACATTGCCCGTCCGGGATCTAACCTGCCGAATAAACCCAGCTCTGACCAGGAGCTCATTTCCATCTATAATTTACGGTTAGTCGAGTAACTGTGGTAAATAGAATCATTCTACTGACCTTTCTTTTTCGACTTTTCGGCAACGCCGCCGGTTGGAACCCAAAAAGTGGATAACCTATTTCGTGTATCCTGCTTGATTCCCTAGACCTATTTAGACACAGCTATATTGAATGGAAATTGGAGATGCCATACATGGAATTGACGAGTCTGTATGGAACCAGACGACTGGGCCACGTACGGATTCCATATGCAAATATGGCCAAGTCTGGGCCGCAAATAAAGCAGCATAACACAATCCAGAACGCCTCACAGCACAAAAGAAGATAGACACAACCCAACAATATAAGATGCTACATTCTTCTCTACACTGCCTTCTTCCGCTTCTTCTTCACCGGAAAAATAGCCAGCTGTCACGTGAACAAGGAACAACCTTACTCCGGCAAGTCCGAAATATCAGATGGGTTGAAGTTTTTTGGCTGGCAAAGCGAACAGCGAGCATTGCATTTGCACTTTGGATACCGGGAACTGCAATGGCGAAGGCTAAGAGGAAAGGGCCTTCCGGGTCTGGAGATACGGCAAAGACTGGGACGAACAATTCAATTGAGCATTCTGATTTTGCGGACTCCTTACCAGATTTCTCCGGTGCATCGCTTGCGGATCTCACAAAAAGAATCTCACAAAAATTGCAAGAAAACCAGGGCGTTAAATCCGGTTCGAAAAAAGGCTCTGGGACTACTTCGGCCAAGGTCAACCGCACGAAAAGCAACGACTCAGGCTCGAAAACTGAGCCTCCCGCAAATAGCAAAAAGGGCAAGAAGCGGGATCGCAGCGGGCAGATAATTGCTTCCCAGACACCCCGATTAACTGAGCCCAAACGCGCAGAGGCCAATGATGCTTTGGAACAGGAAATATATGCCGTGGGTGGCACGAAAGAGGACTACGAATTGCTTGCCGGTATCGAGTCGGGGTCAGAAATGGAGGATGGAATGATGGACTCCAATGCAAAGGGAATCGATGCCGAAGCTCTTCGCCAAAATATTACAAAGTTAATCAAGGGAGGAGATATACTACCGGACCCGTCTCCTAGAGCCTCAAAGCCTCTGGTATCAAGGGCTGATAGGGTTAAACAGCCGTCGAATGCACCCGATAAACAGCCGAAGAAGCAGGACAAGCAAGGGAAGCAAGAAACCGTGCAAAATAAAAAGGAAGAGAAAAATCAAAAGAAGGAACTGGACCAAACAATGTCTCATCATAAAAAGACGGCCTTTTCTAATTTGGTAATGAGCGGCGCATCAATTTCTTTTCGGTTTTTTTCATTACTAACCGATCCTATGTAGATTTTTGATCCACGCCCAGACTGGCACTTGAGCCCTCTCCCAGAATTAACCATCGATGTGGAAAAGCGATTCAATATTCCACGCCCTTTACTAGATCGCGTTCGTGACTACGCATCGTCTCTGTTGGAAACAGAGAACAAATCTTATACGGCATCCCGCGCAGCTTCGTCGTCCTCAACTTACAAGTTCTACTCTACCATCGTATCATCTGGTACTCTCAGCGACAAAATATCGGCCTTAATTTTGGAGGTTCAGGAATCTCCTTTACATAATACTAAAGCGCTTGAGCAATTGGTGGCATTGGCGAAAAAAAGAAGTCGTGCGCAGGCCGTCGAGGTTCTACGGTCATTAAAAGATTTGTTTGCCCAAGGAACAGTTCTTCCCAGTGATCGAAGGCTGAAATTCTTTGGCAATCAGCCAGCGTTGGGTGCAGCATTGTTGGGTTTCAGCAATTGGAACCCCGGGGACCCTTTACCCCGAGGTTTAGAACGGAGTCATCTCGTCTACTGGGCGTTTGAGGATTTCCTCAAAGAGCAATATTTCGAGGTTTTGAAAATTCTGGAGGTATGGTGCAACGACGAGATTGAATTTTCAAGATCAAGAGCAGTCAGCTATGTCTACGAATTACTCAAGGAGAAACCAGAGCAAGAGTCGAATCTCTTGCGTTTGCTTGTGAACAAGCTTGGGGACCCAAGCAAAAAGATCGCTTCTCGGGCTTCGTATTTACTTCTTCAACTTCAACAAGCGCACCCTTTAATGAAAGGAACAATCATTTCGGCAATCGAGTCGGAATTGCTTTTCCGGCCAGGTCAAAGTCAACATGCCAAGTATTATGCTATCATTACACTGAACCAGACAGTCCTCAGCACCGGCGAAGAAAAAGCTGCCGAGAAGCTCCTGGATATATATTTCAGTTTATTTGTTTCTATTTTAAAACCTGGAAAGGTGTCCCATGATAAAGAAGCCGGAAAGTCTGTTAAACCTACCAAAATCAAGGGAAAGAAACATCGAGCTCTCTCCAAGGGCAATAGTCAAGAGGATGAATTGAGTGAAAAACTTATCTCAGCTGTTCTGACCGGAGTCAATCGAGCCTATCCTTTTATTACCTCGAGCACTGAGCGGTATGGCACCCTCTACCCTTTAACTCTGTGTTTTCGTTGCTAATACCCTATCCGCTCAGACTCTCAAACCATATCAACACACTTTTCCGCATCACCCATTCTTCGAACTTTAACACCAGCATTCAGGCCCTAATGCTTATCCACCAGTTATCATCCTCTCACAAGGTTTCCGCAGATAGATTTTACCGAACTTTATACGAATCATTGTTAGACCCACGTATCACAACCTCTTCTAAACAGGCGTTGTATTTGAACCTGCTCTACAAAGCGTTAAAGGCGGATTTGAATACAAAGCGGGTCAAAGCGTTTGTTAAACGCCTGGTTCAAATCCTCAGTCTACATCAACCTCCCTTCATCTGCGGTGTTTTCTATTTGATAGACGAGCTACGCACGACTTTCCCTGGCTTAACCACGCTGATAACTCAACCTGAATATCACGAGGATGAGGAAGAAGAAGTTTTCAGAGATGTCCCGGAGGAAGGCGAAGAAGCGACAGAAACCATCTCCCCTACCACTGACGCCGTCAAGGAAGTGCCTGGCTACGATTCCCGAAAAAGGGATCCCGAACAAAGCAATGCGGATAGAAGTTGTCTTTGGGAACTGGTAAGGAACAATATTGTTTGGCGAAACGTTGCTAAAGTACTGGCTAACCTTGTGGTTTAGCTCCCATATCTGTCGCATTTTCACCCTTCAGTCTCGGTTGGTGCAACACAGCTCCTGCAGCAGCAAAAGATGTCTGGAAAACCGGATCTCACCATCCACACGCTCTCTCACTTCTTGGATCGATTTGTGTATCGCACCCCAAAAGCTTCGGCGGGCTTGCGCGGATCTTCAATTATGCAACCACTCGCTGGTGGCGATGTTAGCGGCCTCTTGATTACATCTGGCCATACTACCAAAGCCCACGAGTCCGTCAACAACGAAACCTTCTGGACCAAAAAGACCGAGGACATTGCGGCGGAAGATGTCTTTTTCCACGCATACTTCAATCGCGTGGGCAAGGACAAAACTAAAAAGAAGCCGAAAATGCCTGCGAAGGATGAGCATGATTTGGGTGATAGCGATGCGGAGTCAGAGATCTGGAAAGCTCTGGTTGATTCACAGCCAGGACTTGAAGGCGAAGCAGAAAGCGATGATGATTTTGATTTGGAAGATCTAGACTCTACAATGGGCAACGAGGACGAAGACATAGGAAGTGACTTGGCTGATGATGAAGTGATCTTTAACGATAACGATGAAGACTTTGGAGAACAAGAGGAAGAAGATGCCGCCGGCAAGATCGGCAAAGACGAATTTGAAAGCTTCGATGAAGAAGCAGGGTTCGATATGGATGTATCTGATGCCGAGGCTTTTGTTGACAGTGACGAAGATATTCCGTCTGACTTCGACATGGATATTGATGCAGAGGAAGGCGAAAAGACTGTCGAGAAACGACCTTCGCGGAAAGAGAAGAGGCGCAAGCTCAAACATCTACCTACTTTTGCATCTGTCGATGACTACGCCGCTCTGTTGGGCCAGGAGTCTGATGGAGGTATTTGAAGTACATAAGAATTCATATTGCAGAGCCTTGAAGAAAAATAATGGTTTGGCGTCACATAGCTACAGCGATTTTTTGGAAGCCTAAACTATCACATCTCCACCATAATTAACACTCAGTCACCTTTCAGCATGCAGTCTCGCCATTTAGAGCTATTGTGTTCACACCGAGGTCAGATCCAAAAGGCCGCTTACAAAAAGCCCCGAGCGCCCATCCCTGGCATCCCCAGCTCATCCTGTAAACAACTGCGGAGCTCGCCGTTATTGCTGACTAGATTATCGTCCTCTCTACCAATCTCCATCTTCCTCAACCTAGCAGTAACTGCCACACATGCTTCAGCCCACGCGCAAATGGTCCCGGCTAGGCCCTCAAACAAGCTATACGGTGTATCCGGCATGCGATACCGTCCATCGCGAGCTTCGTTTAAAGGCCGCGTTTTTTGCGCTTCAAGTAACAATGCCAACGCCCGGGAGAGAAAATAGTCACCAGATAATGTTTTCTCAGGCGGGATGCTAGAGGTCACTTGCTTAAGTGCAGCGCGGGCTTCCTCGCTTCCTTGTGCGCCGTATTCAAAGGTGTCATGCAGCATGAGAAGTGTCCAGGCGTTTCCAGCGATGCCATGGCAGAGGGATCCACCTTTGTAGAGTAGGCCTTGTTCCCAAACCTTTTCGGTCGCGAGCTTGATGGCTTCATCCCATTCAGGGCGCCAGTATGATGCTGCGAAGCTGGCATTCTTTCGGGCGTTCGAGAGGAGTATCAAGAGGCCCGGTGCCCCGTGACAGACCTGGACGAGGGGTAATAAACGAGAGGAGGAGTGATGGGGCACAGAGGAGGGCAGATGGCCATAGTTTAGAACACAGAGATTACAAAGCGCGTTGATGGTATGAGCAATGATTGGAACATGGCTGCGGGAGTGCCCTTGGCCGAGTTCTTCTGGTTCACAAGCAAGTAAGACGTTGAGTATTCCACCTGAATTTATCAGCAGAATCAACATGCGGACGCATCTTTATACTCACATGTACCGTGAATACTGTCATCAAGACTTCAGTCAGTGATGGACTTGGGCCGCAATTGAATGTAGCACTTACGCGCCAATATAATATTTGTCGTGCCACGGCCACATCAACGGCATATACTCTTGCTCTCCATACAGCTCAAGATACTCTCTCGCTGCAAGCTTACCAGAGGAAATCATGGAGTCAACTAGAAGCGGGATCTTTTTGAAGACTGATGCCCGTAATACCTGCATAGTCTCATCGTCTAGTTGTAGCTCTCGTAAGTTTAACAGTGTGTGTAACAATCCCGCACGCCCGTAGAGCAGTTCATCGCCCCCTGTGGCATCACCCGGATGCAGGGCCGCATGCATTGCATCCTGGATAGCCGCGATATCACGTTTGTGGATGTAATGGTACCCGTCTCCAGAAGGCGATGGGAGTGCCTGGCCAGCAGCTAAGATACGCGTGACTGGCGCGCCAAAGGACGCTGATCCAAGTGGCGACAACCTACCGGTATGGAAGCTGACTTCCCCTATATGCGGACTCAATCTCGAATTTGCAAGCTTCTGTGCCTTCGATGTCCAACGCTCGACGGGCATGGTTTGGGTTTGGAGATACTTGGCTTGACGCTGGAGACGAAAGGCCATGAGCACCGTGCCTGCGCCAAATCGCTTAACCCGGTCCTGTCCACTTTTTGTTTTGGCTATTCAAGACGAGCGGGCATACCAAGATGGCCATTATAAATAGTTCCAAACGCATGGTTATCATCAGCGTCTGGCACTTTGCTTCTTACTGAGATGATTTCGACTCCTTCTCTCACACTCTCACGAAGAGCTGACAGAACATCGGTAAGAGAACTCTTCTCAATTTTGACCAGAGGTAGATTGTTTTCAAAATATTGCTGCCTATGGGTAGCCATGGTCAATTAACAACAAAAATGACTGTGTTTGCACAGAATGGCAGAATATACCTAATGCCCTCGTCCGTTGAATGATATCTCCAGCGAGGAAGCCAAATGACATCATACCAGCTCAGCCGGCCCGCGGATATTCCGAGAATTACCGCGCTCGGACTAATATAATTCCCCGTTAGCCAATACGGTGTCCTTACGTACGGTAAGAAGGATTTGGGAGCTCAACCCAGAGCAGAAGCTGGTTCAGGAGTAACTACTGTATTGAAGATGTTTGTTTTATCGCATAGGAGTCAAACTACAGACGTCGTCGCAACTCATCATCTGTCCCTGGTCAGTCCTTCACTTGAAGCGCCATTCAATCCCTTGCAAGAATGCGGTGGCTGGGCCGCTTTTCTCGCCTCGACCTGTGATTCCGTGAACAAATCTTATGCCCCGCAATCGTTCAGGGGTAGTTATCTAGTCACGGAGTACTCCGTACGGGGTACCCTCAATGATGAGCCGTTCGAATGCTTCCTCCCCAGGATGTGATGAGATTGAGCTATGCATTTATTACCGATGGCTACCGGAAAGATAAAGAGTGGTGCAAAGAACTTTTGTGCGGAATTAAGTTGCTTTTCTTCATGAAAGCACTTTTTTCAGCCAGAGCAGGTCTGCCTCTGAGCTCGCGACGGAGGAGTTTATCACTATTTTTAGGAATCCCAAGGCCATTCGTTGGAGCAAGCCTTGCTCGGCATCATGCAGGCCATTAATAGCTTCGGGCCTATTGAAAGGCTGAATTTTCAGCCCTCGAACTTGCCCGCACCGCCTGATGTTAAAAAGAAGGGGGAACTTCACCTGTTGACAACCAGACCTTTCGATCTGTCGAAAGTATGCATTTATGCACAGTGCATACATGCAGCTAATTTCAAGTCGACAACGCAGGAATCCGTTCAAGCTCCGGCTCGAATAAGCTTCCTATCATGAGTTCCCCAGAGAAAATCGACGAGGAAGACCTCGATCAAATGTGGAAAGAGGCGCAGGTTGAATTTCAAAAGATATGCGGAAAGGATCCAAATGCTTTGGGTGTTTTGAGGGTGGATGAAGTGATCGCAAAAATCGCTCAGAAGAAAGAAGCAGATGAAAAAGCCAGTGCTAAATATCGGCGTGCAAAGGATGCTATCAACAAAACCCTTCTATGCATCCAAAATCTTGGTGCCATTGTTGCGGACGCAGCTTCGAAAGTAGGGGGCCCTTTATCAGCTTCACATATGTCCGGTCTGCTTACACTTGAGTACATTGATCGCAGGCATTTGGCCCCTCGACCCTTTGCTTTAACGCCGTGTCTTATCTTATTACTTCCGCACAAAATTATTCCAAAATATTCGATGGCGTGTCTGAGTTATTCGAGCGTATATCCGCTTTTCTTGATCGATTTGAAGTATACGCGAGATCAAAAACTATTGGTGTACAGATTGACCTCCATCTCCGGAAAATCATTCACGAGCTGCTCCGCAGTTTCATGCGAATCTGTTCCCTCTCAATCAAAATATCTAAGCAATCCAAACTGCTACTAGCGCTGGAAGTTTTCAGTTTCAGGACCGATAAAGGAGTTTCCGAAGAGCTTGAAAAGCTAGAAACTTTGATTCAGCGCGAGACTGGGATGGGTGTTGCCCTGATCTTAGAATCAGTCAAAATCAACGAGTCAAATATAGTCACGGGATTTACTGAAACTAAAAGCTCGTTAAGGATGATTAATTCAAAAGCTGATGGCATCACTAGTCAACTGGCTGGTGTTTCAAAAATCCTGGAAAACGCGGCCAAATCAAAGGAAGCAGATGGGCTGTCCAAACGAAATCGAGAAAAAATCAAACATGCGCTCAAAATAGAAAAGGAAACGTGGAGGACAGACCAAGAAGAATTTCTGAGGACAATGGTTTCCGGTTCGGGGGAATGGCTCCTTACAGACCCTCAGTTTGCTACATGGGCAGATAAGAATGGGTACACGGCTCCTATTCTGGCATTTGAAGCCCGAGAAGGCTTCGGGAAAAGTTATCTATGTGCAACTACGATAAGGCGTCTTTACGAGCTTTACCCTCCTGGAGATACTGAGCAGCGGGTTACAGTTGCGTATTATTATTTTCAGAAAGACAACAAAGACGAAAATTCTGTGAATAAGGCCCTCCGAGCCATCGTTTGGCAGTTGACGCAACGCGATCCGGTTTATCAAAAGTTCGTCGCGGGGGCTTGTGATCAGTCAGAGGAATTTGGCAATACCCTAGAACTCTGGAAGCAGCTTGTTGTCCAGTTCTCCACTAAGACTGAAGCAAATATATTTGTTGTGCTTGACGGTATCGACGAAGCCGAAACAGAGTCAGGCCACCCCCTTCTACAGATACTACGCGACACTTCCTTATTCGCAACTGAAAAACGCCCAGTATCTTTACGATTGCTTGTAACCGGGAGACCAAGGTCGTTTCTGGAGATCAATAAAACCCCGAACATCGCAATGTCAACAATTCCACTTGGGGAACGAAATGAGGGAGATATTCTGAAATTTGTGGAAAAGAGATTAGACAATATGGAAATTTTCAAAAACTTAGAGCAATCGGATCTGCAAGAACTCAAGATTCGCATTCGCTCCGAGCTTATTGGCGGTGCTCAAGGAGATTTCTTCAAGCTCAACTACATGCTTACTGAAATTAGCAAGAAAAGGAGAAGAAGGGAAATTGAAGAAGTCTTGGAGCATGCTGCGGAAGATCGTCAAGCCACAATTGGTCGCGAGATAGAACGGCTCAGGAAGACCTTAGGAGACGAAGACATTCAAGACTTAAATGAGCTTTTAACCTGGGTTATTTACGCAAAGGAATGGCCTCCACTTAAGACGCTTGCATGCGCCATGTATGTTAACAATGGTGAAATCTCGCTCATACCTTTGGAAGAGCAGATACGGGAAAAGTATTCCGCTCTCGTTGAAGTATTGGAAGATGGGACCGTCACACTCAGCTCCTATTCCTCCATCGTTGAGTATTTCCGTTCGAAGTCGCAAGAGGCAGCCGAGGAGGAAGCGACACATTCTGCGCTTCACGAGTCCGAAGTTGCTATTGTTAGAAGATTCTTGCTGAACGTCTGCGACGATGAACTGTTTAAGAAATTTGGATTCGAAGAGTTCTTCCAGCGGAAACTGAGCCACAAAAATACTCCAATTCATGTTGATCTGGAAAACATGCATACACACATTCTCCTCACTTGCCTCAAAGCCATTTGTGATAAACCGGAGAGCGACGTGACAGAACTTCTAGAGTATGCTTTCTATTGGCTCCCAGATCACTTAAACGATGTCGACTTGGCCCTTACTCCACCAAAGCCTAAAATCGCTATAGGGTCTCAGCTCATTAAATTGTTCTTAGACGAAGAGTGTGCTGACCGCTGGTGGACGGAGGAACGGATGTGGATGCGAACCTGGTGGGTTTATGAGGATAACTATTCTTCCATCGTCCTGAACTGGTTTAAAGATTCTGCTGTCGTCAAAGGACTCACTGAAGAGCAAAAAGAATGGGTGAACGGGCTTACTTCGAAATCGCGCCCCGATGATGATCTACTCCTGCCCCTGGCAAAAATCATGGCTAAGAGATGGCTTCAATCCCCTGATTATTGTCTTCCAAAGGATGTTTATTGGTGGCTACTAGGGTATATCACAAAAGTGTGTAACTCTGAAAACTTCACGCAGCGAATAGTAGCAAATCTAATCTTATCTCCAGATCCAAGAGCGAAAAGGCGAGGCAGCGAGAATTGTTCACGACGTCGACCCAACTTTAGAGCAGATTCTGGAGGTTGAAAAGTGGGCAATGAAGGAGCTGGATGTAGCTGAACAAGATTCAGTGTGGGCAGCCCAGATGGCGAATACGTTCCGCCATTTTTCTTTGTACGAGCAAGCTATTGAGAGGAGCATGGTATCCAAGGACCTCGATCCATCAAACTGGCGCGCCCCATTCTGTCTAGCTCAGACTTATGCCCTTCAACAAGAGTACAAGCTAGCACTTGATGTTCTTGGGGACATCATTGAGGTTTTCAGAAAGGATGACAAACTTATGGACGAGTCACGAACCGTCTTTTACGATGAGATACTGAATTTCCTTGGTGAATGGAATGTGCAACTGCAGGAATACAATGCGGCCGTCGAGGCTTACCGCGAAATTCACACCCATAATCGTGATAGTTACGAGCCGATTTTCAGGATCCTTCAAATACTCGAAAAACAAGGAAAGTGTGCTGAAATGTTTGAATATCTTCAAGCTCTGGATAAAGAAGTGGACAACGAAGGTTTGACGCGACTCGTTGCCATGATCCACCAATACGCCAATTCATACTTTTACCATAATACTATTGTGAAAAGCTGGACAGGGAGCTGGGCAACTTGAGGCCGTCAGAAAAACATATCGTTCTGCGGTCGAAGCCGCCAAATCCAGTGAGGCGAGGCTTGCGACTCTAGCGGCACTCCGCTACTGGTTTTCAATGTCACTATATTATGATTTCCCCGGCCGCGATGCGCGCGAAGAAGCTATAACTATGTGGGAACAGAATAATATGTTGACCCCTCGCATCTCCGACTCGACGACATCAAACCTGCGTCGGGCAACTACTATAAAGCTAGCCTCCGTCCTTCTTCAAGAAGCGAGAGAAGCGGGTTTTGACAGCCCTACAGCAGGGGAATATCGAAACAAACTGGATCGCCTCTGTCGAGGCGATGAGACGGGAGAACCCAATGGCTTTGACTTTAACGCGAAGCTCATGCTGGCCAGGTTGGATCATCTCATGGGAAACAAACCGAAGGCCGTAGAGAACCTGAGAAGCCATGTTAGAATAGCACTTGATTTGTTGAGCGACGACGACGAGGAGAATGATTGGCAAGGATATCTGAGACTTTCATTCTGTTTGAGTCACGTTGATGATGATATCAATGCGCTGGCCGCTTGGTCATTACTGGGACCGAAACCAATAGATAAGGACAACCAGAGTGGCAATGATGAAGACAAACAGCAAGTCGACATTGGGCTAGCCAACGAAGATAGGATTACAAGCGAGAACGGAGACGAAGGCGAAGCCCTATCGCAAACGGATGAAGGAAAGGCGGAGGAGGAAAAGGGTAAAGAAGAGGACGAGACATCCTCTGATGCCGCCGCTATGGCCAGTTCCCCTGTCCCCAGTGACCCCGGCGCAGACGGTGGGAATATGTATATTCTGTGCGATGGTGGTTGCGGCCGTGTTTGGAACACCGCAGATAATATCTACACCTGCAAGGATTGTCTCAACGTATTATTTGACGAAAAATGCTATGAGACTCTAAAAGCTGGCGCTTTTGAGGGAAAAGTGTGCAATAAGACACACAACTTTTTGCATGTTCCTCCCTGGGACTATGACGCCGCGGCGGCGGTTCCTGAGCGGCACGTTCGGGTTGGAGAGGAACTGATTTTGATTTCGGAGTGGCTTGATAGAATTCGAAAGGAGTATGGGCTTAACTGAACTAGATTGCGAATGCATGTATGTACGCATACATACTTGGGAAATTCCCAGGACGTCACTCTTTTTTTGACCTTCAGCCAACCGAGGTTCTCGTTTGCTTTTGTGATGCTTCACCCAGGCTGCAGTGGGTGTGAGAACTGCAGCCTTGGGGTGTATGAAAGCGAGTGGTTTTGGTTGCAGCCAGACTTGAGGCCCTTTATCATCTCTTAAGCACATCAGTAATTTTCCGCGAGTCATGTCTGTATCTCCTAGAAGAAAAATATATCCTGATTGGAGACAAGACACGAATTCACACAGACATTCCCCGGAAGGCCTAGGAGAGCTTAAACGAAACAAGCGTTTCCTGCAGCATGGGTATGATAACCACGGTTCACGAGATTCGAGGTTTCTGTACTGCTCGTTGGCGGGCGAGGATCCGTCCTCTGCATCCCAGCGCCCTGCTTGCCCATCCCAAGTTGCACATCTCAGAACGGGCGAACAACTGGAAAAGATTTAACTATCTTTTTTCCAAAGTCTGAGCCGCCCAATGATGGCTCATTGTCGCTGTATCTGCTTCCGTGAGTTGCAAGGATTGTGCGCAAAACTTAACTATATTAACGTCATGACTTTGAGATCGGGCGAAGAGCATGGAGGGTACGACCTGAGAGCATAGAAAATTCTATGTATCAGCGTGTACCTTACAGTTGAGGCTTCTTCACCGTTCCGCATCGCCGGCCGAACGAAACCAACGTGCCGGGATTGACTTTGGCAACGGATATCAACTTGATCCCTTCGACACACCGGCGGACTAGGCCTGGTGAACATGTCGTCACGCCATTCCAGGCCTTCTTTTGACTTCCTTGCGCCCAATCCATGATGGCAGACTGGCACTGCACAGGTTCCTGCCATCTGCTTGATCTCTGTTTCCTCCTTTATATCTGGGCCATCGCCCCCGGACTTTCCAGGAACACAGGCGCTCCTTGGTCTCTACGCGAGAGTAGACAAGTCCCGCCTATCTGTTCACTGGATATTTATATTTATAGCGCTTGTTCTCTTTTTCGCATATTTTTGTCTCAGTCGATATCGCCGGATATCTGATACAAAATATTATATGTCACCAGCCGCCAACCGAAACGCTATCACAATCCATTTTACCCTCCTTAGGAAGGGTCTAATCAGGTTCATAAAATGGAGGCTCTAAGTCAGAGTGATAGTCCTTCCACGCAGCACGAGCGAGACTTCCGGAAGACTGAGTCCGAAGCTATCAGCTTCAAAGATGCCGAAGAAGCCCCACCACGCTGGAGTATATTCAGAGCGCGTGGTGTCGAACCGGAGACTGAGTGCAAGGTGACTGTGACTTATCAGGTGGAACTGGAAGCGGGAAATGCTATCAGGTACCGGACATGCAGCTGGCTAAAGGTCCGTTGATCTACGCTTCCTGAAGGTCCTTTTGATCGCTGAACCGTGCTCTCATATGCAGACAGCTGTCTTGCTCTTCTCCGAGTATATCTGCTTGGCGATCGTGTCGTTTCCCTATTCGTATTCCGTGTTAGGGCTAGTACCGGGTCTGATTTTGACGGTTATAATCGCTGCCCTTGTGCTATACACATCGTTCATCATCTGGTAAGATCTGATATCCAAAATCAGCGCACGAGCCCCGGATGTTAATGCTGTTTATAGGCAATACTGCCTTCATCACCCAGATATTCGAGACGTTTGTGACATTGGCCGAGCCCTATTTTGGAATTCAAATATTGCATGGTATCTTACAGCAGTGATGTTCCTTTTGAACAATACCTTTATTCAGGTACAACCTTTCGATATGAAACCCTCTTGGCCAGCTTGATCCTGATTGCACATTTCTAGGGACTACATTGTCTAGTTGGCGCTCAGTATCTGAATACAGTAACAAACCACGGAGCCTGTACGGTCGTCTTTGCTGCTGTGACGGCGATAGTCTCTTTTATCTGCTCCCTTCCGAGGACATTTAATTCGCTCTCGAAAATTGGGGGTTTCTCCGCTTTATTCACCTTCTTGTCGGTACTTCTGCTCACGATTTTCGTGGTCAAGCAACCACCTCCAGAGGCTTCTGGGGATTCCAGCACTTCTAGTACAGGGCTAGGGGACGGGCCTGTTTTTTTACTATTCCCAAAAGGAACGACCTTTGTTGCCGGAATGGGTGCGTTTCTAAACATCAGCTACACTTTTATCGGGCAGATCACTCTACCGAGCTTCATTGCGGAGATGAAAAACCCCAGGGATTTCTACAAGGCGCTATTAGTAGTTACCATCGCGGAAGTTCTTGTCTTCAGCCTTGTGGGTTCGATTGTTTACGTGTATGCTGGTCAATCTACAACATCACCAGCCTTTGGGAGTCTGACGAGCCAGGATAACAAGATTATTTCGTTCTCTTTGATGGTTCCCACACTGATTTTCTTAGGAGTTCTGTATGCGTCTGTCTCGGCAAGGTTTATCTTTTTCCGCTTGTTTGAAGGCACCAGTCATAAAGGCAACCATACCGTGGTTGGATGGCTCTCGTGGGCCGGCATCCTGGGAGTCACCTGGATCTTCGCGTTCATCATTGCGGAAATCATCCCGTTCTTCTCTGATCTGCTTTCGATCATGAGTTCTCTGTTTGACTCATTCTTCGGATTTATCTTCTGGGGAGTAGCCTATATCCAGCTCCAGAAACTAGAGGAGAAGAAACGACCGAATACTGCTCGGGGGGTGAGGGGCTGGATTGGGTATATTTTCAGTTGGATCCTCATTGGGATTGGACTGTACTTTTTGGGACCCGGAACATATGTGAGTACCCCATATCTCGGCACTTATCCCAGCATTTAGGATGCTAATACTTCCATAGGCATCCATCCATAGCGTCGTCCTCAATTATAAAAACGGCAAGGTTGGCAGCCCTTTTAGCTGTAAAGACACTTCAGTGTAGTTGTCCCGGACAATCGCACTCATTCCTCTCCGCCGGGATATGGTGCGGCAAAACAACAAATGTATCTAGGTTAACTAGCATTGGTATAATAGCTAATGGGAATAAAAAAGGATCGGAGACATTGATAGCAGATTGTTCCATTTATCTGATCGGACCGGAGATTGATAAGATAAGAAATGAATTCCGCGGGAAACGATCTTATCTCTGCTTAGATAAGCCGGGTGTGGGGAAAGGAGTTGTTCGGAGGAATTGAGGCCATGATTCTGAGCGACGACGTTGCATCCTTGAATTCTCATTCTTTGCCGTCGCAGTGATCCCGTCTCTTGCACATGAAGCTTACCATGAGGCATTCCATTTTGAAAAGGGCCAATGCCCTCAACCTACCTTCCCAGGCCCGAAACGCTCCAGGCATAGCACGATGTGTCACTCAATTCCACGTCAATTGCTCCCAGCAACGAGCATTCGGTAACGTCCAGGCCCGATTTCTCCCTCTTGCTCGGCCGTCTGGTCCCAGTGGCGGCTATCCAGTCAGACTTGACAAGAGACTTGCCTCTTCATCAGCTTCATCCGCATTGAAGAAAACACAGTTCCATGATCTGCATGTGGAACATGGTGCGAAAATGGTGCCCTTTGCCGGCTATTCCATGCCTTTGCAGTATGCCGATCAGAGTCATCTTGAAAGCCATCACTGGACGAGGGCGCATGCGAGCTTGTTTGATGTGAGCCACATGTAAGTTCAATCTCAAGCTCACAGATCCCACCGATTGGTAGCCAATGGATAGTTTACTAACGGTTGATCGATCAATAGGGTCCAGCACCACCTCATTGGCCCGGGAGCTCAAGACTTTCTGATGAAAATTACACCTTCGTCGCTCGACAAGTTGAAAGATAACCACTCGACGCTTTCTTGCCTTCTTGAGGAGGGAACCGGCGGTATTGTCGACGATACTGTTATTACTCGTCTTGGGCCGGAATCATTCTACTTTGTGACAAATGCGGGTAGACGGAAGGAGGATTTAGAATTCCTGTCAAAAGAGATCGAAGCATTCAGGCAGACACATGACCCATCCGCGCGCGCATCCGTTATCCACTGGTCAATTCTGGACAACAGGGCGCTCTTGGCTTTACAAGGCCCATCAAGTGCAGCAGTTTTACAAGCTCTTGTGACCCAAGGGGAGGCTTCTGTGGAAAGTGACCTCAGCACCCTCCATTTCGGACAATGCCGCCAGTTGCACTTGAGTTTTCCTGATGGCTCTCACACCCCTGCTCGGCTCCTGATCTCTAGGACTGGGTATACCGGTGAAGATGGATTCGAAATCTCCATCCCCACCGAGCAAGACGCTCAACTTCCACGACGCATTGCTGAGTTACTGCTTTCGAACCCTGAAGTTCGCCTTGCTGGTCTCGCCGCCCGCGACTCTCTCCGATTAGAGGCTGGAATGTGCTTGTACGGACATGACATCAGCACGGCGCAAACTCCTCCTGTGGCAGGGCTAGGCTGGGTTGTTGGCAAAGACCGTCGGGACCCGTCATCACCATCCTCATCCTTCAATGGCTCTTCGGTTATCCTCCCACAGCTCGCATCTCCTGCTAAAACGCTAAAGGAGCGACGAATCGGCCTCACGATCGAAGCCGGCGCTCCTGCTCGAGAAGGCGCGGCCATTGTCGACTTGGCTGACGGCAAAACCCAAGTCGGTGTCATTACATCTGGCTTACCCAGCCCAACCCTAAACGGCGCGAATATTGCGATGGGATATATCAACCAAGGTCTCCACAAAAAGGGTACCGAAGTCGGGGTGCTAGTGAGAAAGAAACTGAGAAAGGCGACGGTTACCCCGATGCCATGGATCGAAAGCAAATTCTACAAAGGTTAGAAAGAACTCAGTTGCGAGACTGACTTTTCAACCTTGTCTGTTTTCCAAGTGTATAACGTACTCTTTTTCCTCACGGAAAATCTAAAATTTACATCCTGTTTGGCCATGATGATAGTTTTGAGAGCGTGGCATGTGTATTCCTGGATTCAACATATTTTCATTGTTCTGTTGCGATGACACAAAATGACAGCGACTAAATTATGATACCTTTGGAAGAGCCGTTAATGAATTTATCTTCAGCCATCTAGAGCCATGGGCAGATAAGATATGAATATCGGAGGTGGATAATAATCTCTCGCAGGGTACAGCACGGTACAGTTGAATCATAGCCAGTGACGGCCTCCCATAACTATCGCCAAAAGTGCAAATTTACTCTTCCAGTGTAAAATCCGCCATTTATGAAAGATCACCCAACAATTCAAATTTTAGATGAACCCATATTTGCTCGAGTATTTTTGCTTTTCAAGAATCGGTCATAGCGCCCAGGAATAAACAATGGCGGGGTAACTCCTGAGAGATCAAATGAAGATGATGACTTGGGCCCCTCCTGCATATGTACTCCGCAGATCTGTAATCTCACGGCGGTCCAGGGTTTCACGGATGTTCGCCGCAAGGGCCTTGGAACTTGGGTCTCTCAACCAGGGGAGTGACAGTGTTTACAAAAAGAACAAGCAGAACTATGCCAACCGTCCATATGTACCCCACTGTGAAGAAGTAAGGACATCCAGGCTGATGGTAAGAAGAACTGGGATGAAAATTAGAACCCACCACTCGATCCTCAAGCAGGGACACGGAGCGGTGCTGGTATCAGTTCAATTCTCCAGCTTGCCGATATTCTGGCCGATGTAGAGCTCGGCATGGCATCGATTCACGGGCGAGACGAGGAGTAGCATTTCTCGGTGGGCGCGACAGCACATGGCAGCCCGCATCCTCGTTGAAGCAAAAAACGTCGCCAGGGGCTCCCAAGGTTCGCACCCGCGGCTACAGGGACGCTGACAGCGGATCGAACTGGATGCGACCTCCATATCTCCCACCCCAGGCAACCCAAGCAAATTGCAGTTGAAATAAGATTAGATGAAATGGAGTTTGGGCCTGGGGCCAGGATCATTATCGAAACAGTCAAGCGCGGGTGCTGCGACACACCAGTAACCCTTCTCGACCGCATGGGACAATGAAACTCGTTTTGCCAAAGCATGCACGTTGGTATGTCATGTCCTCTCGTTTCCAATTTGCGTCTGGGGTTGACAGGGAAGATGAATGCAGGGCCCAGCCGCCAATCCCGCAGAACCCCAGAGTTCTAGACTTGTGCGTGTTGGTAATCACATCGCAGCGATGTTTCGGGCCGAAAAGAGAGAAAAGCAACTTCGATCGACGTCTTGTTTGATGCGTGGTTGCATGGATTGACGTTGGATTTGGGTTTCTTGGCGTGATGGATTTATGTTGATCCGCGCCGGCACTCGGAATGGAAAAACCTATGCCGAGGCCCGTTTTGGCTGCAAAATCACGTCATTTTGGGGCCAGCAGTGTTGCTCAGCATCGAAAAAACCGACGGCGGGCTCGGTGGACAGGATGGAGCCCGCACTCTCTCACAGCACGCATTCTTCCTCTCTCTGAACATCAAACGTTGACCTGGCCCGTATTTTCGGTTGCATTTCTTTTGGTCGATCACCGAGAACCCCCTGTCACCGCGATGCCATAGGATCCCTGCTCAAACATCTTCAGTAGCATCTCCCTTGCAGACAGGCCTGTCTAATTGTCGCAAGGACGTTCCACCAGAAGAGACGATCTTGCGGGACTCACGGTGTTATCGAGATTAAAAACCAGAGAGATACCCCTCGAAATCAGCTTCCTTTCAACTTCATTCAACGGGCCCTATCTCCAGGAAAAACTCACTCACAATGGCAACGTAAGTATACGAACCCATCGCTTTTGCCCGGATACCCCGCTCACTGCCATCAACCAGCAACATCACATTCCACAACGCCGCCTTCACGCGCGCTGAGCGCACCAAACTCCGTGGCCAGCGTGGCCTCACCATCTGGCTCACCGGTCTCTCTGCGTCCGGCAAGTCCACCGTTGCCGTCGACCTCGAGCACTACCTCCTCGCCGAGCGCGGCGTCGCCGCCTACCGTCTCGACGGAGACAACGTCCGCTTCGGCCTCAACAAGGATCTCGGCTTCAGCGAGGCAGACCGCAACGAGAACATCCGACGCATTGCAGAAGTCGCCAAGCTGTTTGCCGACAGCAACACTATCGCCATCACCTCCTTCATCTCGCCGTACCGAAAGGACCGCGACACCGCGAGAGCTTTGCACGAGGCTCCCACGCAAGGTGGACCCGAGGGCGGAGAGGAGGGTTTGCCTTTTGTTGAAGTCTTCATTGATGTTCCCGTCGAGGTTGCCGAGCAGAGAGATCCCAAGGGATTGTACAAGAAGGCCAGAGCTGGTGTGATCAAGGACTTCACCGGCATCAGCGCCCCATATGAAGAGCCATTGAAGCCCGAGGTCCATGTACGAAACGTTGATATCCCCGTGAGACAAGCTGTGGAGCAGATTGTTGCGTATTTGGACAAGGAGGGCTACCTCCCTCCTAAGCCCGAGGCAAAGAACTAAGCGTTTTCCTTTTTTTTTCCTTTCCCTCCTTTTCTTTTGTCTCTTCATGATAGACACGGATGTATAGAATGCATGGCCAAAGCTTGACGAGATTTATTTCATTGAAACTTCCCAATGCGTTCCCTGATTTCCATAACGGTATATCCATCCCTAGGGGCGTTAGCACTGCAAAGATGATGCGTACAGAAAATTCCACACCGAAATCGTTTCGCAGAGGAGAGTCAACAAAATTATTACGCATATAAACGCTCGAGTCCCTGCCTCAAGTAATTTACTCGATCTCAAATTCATAATACACATAAGCCGTGTACTCGGCTCCAGCCTCCCCGCCAGCTAGATGTTGCATATCCGCATCATCCTTTCGGACACGGCCCTTTTTGTCCCGGAATAAAGCATTTCCACCTAAATAGGAGTATGCATCGTCGAGCAGAGCCTTGGCTTTTCGAGCATGTTTCGGCGTCGTCTGCAATATGAAAAATTTAGCGCTGAATCGCATGAAACAGAAAAAGCCCAACACACCTTTATCAAAGCGCAAACAAAATCTAGGGGTAAGCCATATCGCAAAACTGTCTCGACAAATGTTCTGAGGACGAGGACGTGGATCCAAACCATAACCGCTTCACTCCATCCTGTTCTTCCCAGCAACACCGCTTCTCCCCACAGTCTCTTTGAATCGGCACCAACCTGTTCGACTTCTTTCCGTTCTTCCTCCTCTCCGCCTTCGACGTACTTGTACTCCCTTGGAGTCCACCTATGTTCGCGGCATTTGTGAATAAATTCGTGGCTATGTTTCTTGAACGTGGTTACCCCGTATAACGTAAACTCGTCATCTGAAGCAATACGTGTGGCTGACCGTGGCACGATCATAGGAGATAACGTTTCGTAGGAGCGAAGAAAGTCCTTGGTGTCTCGCGACGGAACCGCCACAAGGTGCGTTTCTAGATACTCGGAATGCTGAACAAGCTGGCGCGGATCTACGACTCCAGTGAGAGATCTGGTGGCCAAGTTTCCCCTGCAGACGCTCAGTTAAGTGCACCAGGACTTATTTTTTTGCGTACATACGTTTGCTTTCGCTGTAGTGTCGCCAGACTGGACTTGACTTGGTTATACTGCGTGAATTTGGCCCTTACGTCGTTGTCGATGCTGGCCGTTTCCTACATCAACGAGACAGACGTCAACCTCACCCTGGCAGATTAAAGCCAGAGACACTGACCTTTTGTAACAAGTCAATCAACTCCGACAATGGTTTATCAGCCCGATATTTGACTTTGTTCCACGAGAATGTCCGCAAGTACTGTTCAAGAGGCTCTGCACAAGATCAACATTAGTCCAATCTGCGTATCAAAGAAATCCAATAATTTCTCGTACTATCATTAACCGTTTTCACCCGCGCCAACTGCTCCTCGTCGCCCTCAAGCACACTCCGCAACGCATCTCCAACCTTGCCGGCGACGGCCTGACAGGTAGCTTCCGCCTTTGTCAACTCGTCCGCCTGCTGCACCAAAGCGTCTAGGGTGCCGATTTTAAAATCCGGAATCGGAAACGGAATTACCGTCCCGTTATCTGAGGAGATCGTTTTCGTGATGGCCTCGAGGGCATCTTCGCGGTGGTGGGAGGGGGTAATGGAGCTCGGAAGGGAGAGGAGGATGTACTTGGTTTGCTTGGACATGGCCAGATAGAAGACGGAAGAGAGAATCTTGTGAGGGCGTCAGGCTGGCACGGACATGGGGCATCAGGCAGTAAAGCAGATGCTCCACCGTTTCTTGATCTTTGGAGACGGAATATCGAGACTGAGACCAGCCTGCGAGCTGCTTGGATTCGGAGCTGTTGGGATGGTCGTTTGGCGTGTCCAGCTGATTGGCTGCATTCAACCAACTAGCGTTCTTGACCTGATTGACAACCTCTAAATAGCGACCTGTTATCTAACGGAAAAGATCAGGGCCCGTCAACTCGAGATCTGATACCCAACTGAGGAACTATGGCCGAGAACCGGAGAAATCTTTGATCTATATAAGGGACTTGGTAACGTATCCATTTCTATGCCTACTGAAGACGTTGGTCTTTCTACCTCACAAAGGAGCCGCGAATCGGGACACTGGGACGGTGTTAGCAGGCTCAGGGTATGGCGTATGGACAGATCCATGCCATCAATGAGAATAGAATGCGTTGGGCTAAATGAAGTCGTGAACCGTTTACTGCCCAATGAAGTCACTGTATCCGTTTGCCCTACTTAGACCAGAAGGTCTTCAAGCGCAGGAGGACTTCGCGATTGACTCAAGAGGTCGTCAACGGTGTTGGGAGCTACGGATTTTTTCCTGTTCGAACGCGGAGTTGGTTTGATAGTAACAGTGTTAACTTCCCGTGAATTAGCTGGTCAATTCAATACTTGTTTGCTCGTTGTATCTAGGAAATGTCTGCATAACCGGACCAAGACCTGTAGACACCTTCTACCCTTCCCCACTCTGGTAATATTTCAGGCTGTGTCACTGTGTGCCGTTTTCTTCATGTACGAATGTAGTTATAACAAAAGTCTATCTTTCCTGCGGTATCTTATCCTTAACATAGAACATAGAACATAGAGGGGTTATCCGCCTGCGATGCAAAATGCGCTTCAACAATAAAACAAGTCTCAACAAAAATAAGTGATCACGTCGCACGATATAAGCGGGGAAGCATCTGCGTTACTAGGTTAGTACGGACCGGGCCAGAAAGCAAAGCGAACCAGGGTTTGGAAGCATACCGCTGCATTCTTCGGCTCGACAAACAATGCCTTGGCTTCCACAAGGACAACCGGCTCAGTTCCATCTTCAGGAACCGTCTCAATCCAGCCTTCAACCCAGGCTTTCCTCCCTTCCACTTTTGTGGTTTTTGCTCGCAGGACGAAATATGAGCCTGCTGGCGCGGGACGGCGGTAGTCGATGTTCAAGTTGGCGGTGACACCGATTCGGTTTGGTAGGGCGGGAAAACAGCACCTGGCGAGGCCTTCGTCCAGCAGGGTCGCCAACAAGCCACCGTGGACGATGCCGGGGTGCCCGGAGACGTCGGGGCCAAGGTAGAACATCGACACGAAGCTTTTTCCTCCTTCTTCGCTCCAAGTATACGGCGGGACGACGATCTTATTGGGGCCGCTCAGTGTTCCTCCCGTGAGAGTGTGCGATCTGATCTCCGGAGGAATCTGCAGGTGCGGTCTTGATTCCTTGAACAGCGGGTTGCCGCGCATGGATTCTGTAAGCGGGTGTGAATTGATGTAGTCCTCCACTTCCTTGGCGAATTCGTCCTCCGCTGTATACGAGCTGACGGTTCCCTCGTTCAAGACCATCTCGCTCACTGTAGAATGCATGTTGAAGACTTTCGAATTCGAGGCGGTTCCGACAAAGAAGGAGAACGCTGCTATTGCGGAGAATCCAAGAAGGCGGCGTAGAATTGATCTTTTCTTAAATGACGGAGGATCGGGGGGTGAGCTGAGGATCTGATCTATGTATACAGCACTAAAGTCAGATCGGTTCAATTATCCCATCGAGAAACGAGGTTCAAACAAGCTACTTAACCCACTCCCAACCTACCGGACGAGTAATACCTGGTTCTGCTGAGGCCAACGCGGAAGGACGGGAATCGCACTGAACAACGCTGGCGCGCGGGAAAAACCAGCGTTGGCGTTAAATATAAGGAGGCCGCGCTCCTCCCCAACGCCGCAGACGGAGCCCGGATGAACGTCATGGTGAGGGCTCGGGAACCCACTCTCGCACTCACTCTTCTCGCTTTCCGCCTCTTCCCAATGGTAGAACTAGCAGCCCTTTTTCTCTCCCACCAGCCGATTCCTGGATGGTTGAGGAGGGTTCCCAACTCAATCGTATTCGGATTTTTTTCGCGGCGAATATGAACTTGATTGGACAGAGACGGGGAGTTGCCGAGGTTCAGCGTGTCAACGGAAGTCGAGAGGACGTTGCGATAACTAATCCATAGAATAACATCACCCTATTCCAATAATGATACGGTGTACATGCAATTCTAAAAGAGTCAGAGAGAGACATACTGGCTTCATGCAGAGGCTGGCGTTGTGTAGATGGGCTGGTGGCCGCACTGTTGTTGCCTAGGGTCATCAAGCTTAAAAAGCGTCAGTGGGCAACCTTTGGCTAGTGGCCGAGCGGCTGCAGCTGCGGACTTGACTGAGGGGCTGGCAGAAGGGTAATGCGTAGCTCTCCTATTTGATTGGCTCCCCAGTCGTAGGACTAGCTCAAGCTAAGATTGTGGGTTCGAGTCCCACGTCCCTCGCATATTCTTTTTTTTTCCTTTTTTTTTGGTGGACGTGGACTGAAAATAATACTGCTTTTTTCAAGGTATCTGCGGTTATATACACTACTACACCAGACACTGATGGAGACTGGAAAAAAAGACTTATGATCTACAACAGGTCGCTGCAATAAAATCCTCAACTACATGCGCGAGAGACTGATGATCTTCGCCGACGCTTCTTCAAAGGAGTCAAAAGCATGCAACGGGAGCTTGCTTTCGGCGATCTAGAAATTGGCATCCTCAGTATTGCTTCCTATACAGAGCGTTCCAATTTTTCGCGAATGGAGTACATACCATTTTCTGGCCAAGCTCTTCGTTCGTCCCGCGTAGCCGCACAACCACGGGCACTTTCATCCCCAGGTCCCGGAATGCCATGATGATCCCTTCGGCAATCATTTCAGATCTTGTCAGGCCGCCAAAGATATTGACAAAAATAGCTTTAACGCGCGGGTCCGAAAGCAAGATCCGGAACGCGGACTTGACCGTTTCAGAGGTGGCTTTGCCGCCGGTATCAAGGAAGTTCGCGCAGTGGCCACCGCGGATAGTGAGGGCATCGACGGTGTTCATTGCGAGACCGGCCCCGTTGACTGTAAACCGGCATTAGTCCTCTACTGCAGATACCAAGTATCGACGATGTTCTCGAAACTCACCGAGCGTGCCAATGCTTCCTTCACCCTCGAGCCTGGACATCAAAACATGTTAGCTTGGTCGCCTCGCGTGAATGGGACTACGCATACTTCACATAAACAATGCCGTCTTTCTCAGCCTCGACTTCTTCCGGCACTTCCAATTGCTTGTTCCTCAGCTTGTGGATGTCCTCTTGCCTCCGTGCACTTCGATACGCCGCGTCATCGAATCCAAATCGCGCCCCCTGCACCTCGAGGGTGCCAGCACCGGTAATCGCCACCTTAGCCTCAAGCGAGAATGCTTCTTTGGTCATGAAAATATCCACCAACGCCTCTGTGAGTCCCGCCAACGATTTTTGCGCAGATCCTGCAAGCCCAACATGTGCAGCTATCGCCTGAATCTCAGGGCTATTGGCAGGAAACTTCTTCTTGCCGTAGCCAAATGGAAACTTTTTCGTACTGCTCAAATGTTGTGTTGGCTCTGCTGAAGGTGACGCAATCACGCTTGCAGAATGCGCCGTCCGGTCAATTGATATACCCAAGAAGAATGCGTCGGCGCCGTTTGGTTCGCCGACAGAGATGTTTCGCTCCTTTAGGAGTTCAAATGAATGGGATTGTTGAAGGTAGAGATTCCTCCGTTGGGCGGAGTTATAAGTGTGGCGCCGGATTTGAGGCCGCCGGAGGGTGTGAAACCCTCGCTGTTGTTGAGCAATTTTTGGTGCAGCGTTCTGTCCGTTTGTAAGTAAATGTCCTTCAAAACACACGCGTTGGCATGAGAAACCTACTTCAAACACTGGCCGGTGAAGGGTGCTGCTCAACAGGATCTTCATTCCCTCTCCAAACTTTTCCGGGTGGTCCACAATGACAGCGCCGGCATTCTGCAAGGCTTTGATTTTTGTTTGCGCGTCTGCCTCTCCCGGTGCTGCCCACGCACCTGCATGACCCATGATCCGACCCTGGGGAGCTTCAATACCTCCGACTAGAGCCATGATCGGTCTGCGGATACGTGTTAGCTTGTGAATCATGAACCAGGCCACAGAGACCTACTTGGGGTTTGCGGTCCGAGCATGATAGTCTTTAATCCATTCGGCTGCGTCCAGTTCAGCCGCACCACCTATTTCTCCAACGATGATTATGCCATGTGTATCGTCGTCATGCTCAAAGACCTTTAGGGCATCCACAAAATCTGTGCCGGCAAGGACATCGCCGCCCATCCCGATACAGAGACTCTGTCCGAGACCAGCCCGTGTTGTTGAGGCGACTGTCTCATAGCTGAGGGTTCCCGATTTGGCAACAATGCCGACATGCCCGGGTGAAAAGCAAGGGAGAGGTTGGAAGCCGATTCGACATTTCCCAATGGCTGAGATGATACCTGGACAATTTGCCCCAACAAGCCGAGTTTTCGACTGTGTTCGAAGAATAGAATGAATCTACACATGATATCAATACATGCCGTATTCATCTGGAATAACTTGAGAGGGGGTGCGGCTAACCCTCAAAATATCATGGATGGGTACGTGTTCCGCAACCGCGACCACAAGCGGTATCTCAGCTTCTATGGCTTCTTCGATCGCTTTGGCCGTTAGATTCCCGGGCACATAAACAGCCGTTGCATCCGGTTTCGCCTTCTCTTGCGCCTATCTCGTCTGGTGGTCAGAACTCTTTCAATTAGAGACCGCTTTCCACTTGCTCTGTACGTACCACTCGGACAGACGGGAATATAGGCAACCCTAGGTGCTCTCCCTCAACTCCGGGCTTGACGCCGCCTACAATATTTGTTCCCCATGCTAGTGACTCTTTCACATTGGCAGTCGCCTATACACATGTCTCAGCCGGCTAGTATGCTTGCGTGTGGAGCCGCCGAAGCTTGGGAAAACTTATACCTGTTTACCTATTGGGAAAGATTTCAGTTTCTTGGTTTACCCCCGCATATACCAAAAATATCATGTGAACGGGAGGTATGCGTACCAGTGAACCCTTGGAATAGAACCTTTGTGTGAGCACCAATTTTGAGATTCTGTAGTGTATCCTCATAACTCTGAAGCGTAGCCGTGGTGGAAAACCTGGAACTCGAGCATCTCAACGAATAACGGTTTGTCGGTATCAAGCGAAATCGAGACGTTCCAAGGTTGAACCGAGGCGCCCTGGCCATTGCCAGGTCCAGCCGATGAGCCGAAGGTAGGGAAGATGGTGCCTCCCTGGTATGAACCCTAGACAAGCAGAAAATCTACAATAGGGGTGGGGAGAAAGCCAGGGAAATATCAAATCAACTCCATCTCCATGCTGTCCACGAGATGCGAGGAGTGTATATATAGACCGCATATCGGCTCGGTAATACATATCTAGTTTCGCGGCTAATAACAGGAACGAACAGTTTGCAAAGCTCTCAATCCTGAACCTTGTGCCCAAGTGATAAGTGGAGGCAGGGTTCCCCACAGTAGCCCTCAGGGCAAGGGAACCAAGAGGCCAACCGTCGTTCGAGGCTCTCTGGCCTACCTCCTGACAGCCATTCGATCAGGATAGCGTCTCGAAATCGGAGTTCTGGAGTGAAACCCTCGATAGGAAAGCTTCGGAAACCGGCGCTGCCGGCTCTCGGAACACGTCCATCAACGTCATTGTGATACTTCCGAGGTAGTTTAGGATTAACCAAGGTGGGCTTTGAGGAGCGGGTTTCGAGAAATAGCGGGCTATCTGAAATTCATGGGGGTGTCTGAGCTGGTGGGCTATGATTCCGCAATCATCGTCTAAATTCAAAATGACTTCCCCCGTAGTAAAATAATAGCTATTCAGATGCGCTGGTTGAGGCAATAACTAATACCTCGCTCAACAACGAGACCCCTCATGATTCCGAGCCAGACTCTAAGCCAATTGCAACCGAGTAAGGCAACTAGGAGGGCCATGACCTCTTGAACCCATGCCCATTTGATAGGCTATGTTTGTTAGCACAGATATTGACTCGACCCTGGCTTCCAATGGTTGTGAATCAATATCTGTTTTCTGTTGTGTCAAAGATGCCTGCGAACGAAACAAAAGATCAAACCTAACTAACGAGTTAACTAGTAGGCTACGGGGGGGCAGGGTTCAATAGCAGCACGGGAAACGGAGGATCAGTAATAATAAGGTCGACTATTGCCATGCCCTGGGTGCTGCCATGTCGGTTGTACATACATAGACGCAGTCGTCTACTCCGTACATCACAGCCAGGGAAGCCCATGCGCCTGGAAAGAGGGGGAACCACGACTTCAGGGTTACTTTGATTTCTCTGCGGCGCAATGCATCTGGCCCACAATCATTGCCATCCATCCCCTGCGCAACTTATATCTCAGTAAAGCAGTTGCAGTTCCCGCTTGTATATTCGGATTAGCGGGTTGAACTCAATCACTCAATAACCGCTGTTCCGCCTCTTGGGCACCCGCTGACGCTCAAGCTGCCGGAAGAATGGCCGACTCCGTCAAAGGTCTGTCGCACATCGTTTTTATCACAACTTGTCATCGTCAAGGAGGCAACTCCGAAAAAACTAAATTCTCCTCAAACTCCCATCATCTCGACAGGCTAACATCGCCTTAGATCCCGCCAACAAGCCTGGTGCCCAAAAGCCCAAGCAAAAGCCCAAACCCAAAGTCGCAGACTCATGGGAAGACGCATCGGTCTCCTCATCAGAAGACGAAGAGGATACCTACGCGGCAGACACCACGTCGCTCCCTCCGCAAACCCGCGCAGCTCATAATGACGCTCCCCCGCTGGCGCCCTCGTCCATCCGTTCCCAATGGTCTCCCGCTTCAGCTCCCCAGGGAACAGGGAGTCCCCGCAGCCGCCCCGAAAAGCAAACCGCCGTCGCTAGTCGGATAATAAGCAACGCGCTAGGCGTGCGCACACAGCGAACGGAAGAGCAGAAAGCGTATGACCGCGCCGTGTTGGAGAGTGAGAGGAGGAAGCGCGAGCGGGAGCGGGAAGCTGCGAGGCAGACGCGCGAGGCGGAGGAGAAGGCCAAACAAGCGGTCTGGGAGTCCTAAAGTCTCTGCCTCTTTGAAGTTTAGCCTTCGTGGATGTCGTTGTACGTTTATAGATTGAGTCTACCTCGCTTGGTTGGCGATTTAATGAGGGTTTATATTACGGAGCATCAGCGTGGGATTTACTTTTACTGTCAGAAATCTGATTGTTTGAGCACAAGTCTTTTAATCATCAGGTCTACGAAATTCAAAAGAATGCGGTGGCGAAATAGACGAAGATATCTTCCTTCCTTTTATTTTTCGAAAGGGTTCGTGGCATACGTTACTGAGTCACATTAATGAGAGCAGTCGTTGGCAATGTTCGCGCTCTAGATGAATCCTTCACCACAGAAATCTCATGCGAGACAAGAAAAAAGAAAAGCAGCATCTTTTCCAAACCGTGTTGATATCACGGGAAAACGGAACTTTCGCGAAGCGCCTCCCAACTCCAGTTTGAAAGTCGTAAAAAGGAAGCAGGTCCAGGTCGAAAGGGTCGCTGTGTCGAGTGGTGATACAAAAGGTGATCTTTTGGGGCGGAGAAAACGTTCAAAGGGGGATCTATAGGACTCAATATTGTCAGAAGCCAGACATCCAAACCCGTAGACGCAAAAACGGGAGGGGCGAACTACAGTTCATTATCGTAAGAAGCACGAGACTGGATCTGAGTCACCCGCCGATTTGTTCCTGGTGCACCTCTAAGGTGTCCCCATCTTGCATGTCGAGCTACAAACGTTGGTTAGCATCGCCTCGGCCTCAATATCCAAAGAGAATAGGAATATATTGTAGGGTAGGCGACTGCGCGCAAAATGTCTCTCGACGTTGATGCAAACTTACAGTGTCCGGCGAGTCTTCAGGTCGTACCCTGGTTCCATCAAAGAGGAATCGCACAGTTGATAGCTGGCGGCCTTGCCGCTCGCAGAAAGCATCCATAAGTTTCTTCAATTGCGTCGTTCGTTTAATTTTGAAGAAAACCTCGTTGTTGTTGTCGGTTACTTTGATATTTAAATGTTCCGTTTGACGTGGTGCTTCTGGAGGTGTGGTGTTGTCCATTTTGCTATTGACGAGTCTGGAGAAAAATGAGTGCAGGAGGATGTAAGGACGGCAGCAATGCAGAAAGGCAATGTAATAAAAGATTTATAGGAGACAGAGTGTGGAAACGGAGGGAAGAACTGAGGCTCCCTCACCCCGCAGCCGACTTTATATAGTTACGGGCGGAGTCGGACTAACTATTTTGCGAAGAGCCCGACCTGCCAACCATTGGAGGGTCTCTGCAAATTGACGCGCTGACGGGAGGAACACATTGGGATCCTGCAAGGGCCCTCGAATCACAAAGAACACATTTATTTGCCGGTCAATTGAAGCCGCCGCCATGGTAAGATATGTGATGTCCATTGTTTGAGTTTGCATGGCCAGGCCAATGTTGACTTGTGCAGTCAAAGGAGCCAAAGCCCGGTTCCCCCAGCCCAGCATGCCACTCATTTGCAGTATGTGGTGCATTTCCGTCTCCAGGTTCCTTCTCTACTATGTAGCGATGTCATTGACGTTTACTCCTACCCAGTGTGCCATCCAGGGTAGGCATTTCCTGGGGACTGTAGCCTCCAACTTGCCGCCCACTAACTAGTTCTTGCTCCATAGACTGCCTCATCAAGAATTCGTACCAGGAAGAGAGATGCCGTGATCAGATAATCGCGTTGTATCAATGCTGCAATAGATTTTACCAAGAAAACGGCGATGATGCTAGGACTCCAAGTTGCCCAAAGCCCGATTTACTGCAGCTGAAGCTCCAACAAAATGGGCTGAAATGATTTACGAATAGAATCAAGTATGATCTAGTTTCAAATGATGGCGGGAATGCTGTACATAGATTTCGCCGTACCCCACAAGGGCGAAAGGAGTCGTTGCTCAAAAATTGTCACAATGATATTTGTATCCCAGTTCATGACCCAAAAGTTCGGACAAGGACTTTTACTGACCACTGTGCTTGCTCTAAGGCAATCGTGAGCACGCAAGAGGTTCTTAAAGAACCTGAGCAGACACTGAGTAACTCTGCACCGAGACTCTAATGATCACCTAAAAATGACATTGATGAAGAAGAAAAGAAAAAACGGAGCGCTCCTGGATGGGAAATTTCTTTTATGCGTTGGTGTGTCGCGGCGCTAGTCTGGTTGCGGTCTAGCGCGTATTTTCCTGTCGCGAAGGTTGAAAGCTCGGTTTATTTTGAGGGCGAGGAGCTCTCAGTCTGTCCGAATCCAATTGTTGACCACGCTGTACATACTGGGCATCTGTTATGGCGAGCTTCTCATTTCCTCCAAAAGATGGCCGCGAATCGGTAATGTCAAATGTAAGTGCGCAAACGTTTTTAATATAACTTCATCCCCGCCGTTTGCCAACCAAATACAGGGCTCTCCCGCCGTTCCCCATGACGCGGAGGTCATCGAGATAGACGACGATAGTGATGAGGATGTCGACAATAGAGAAATGCCTAGCAATGATGATGAGGAGATGAGTGAAGAAGACGAAGAAGCCGAAAGCGACGACGAATTAGAGGAGGAAGCGGAATCAGGGGAAGAAAATGAAGAAGCTTACGAAGATGAAGATGAGGATCATGAGATGCAATTCGAAAATACCGACGAGGAAGAAATTGAAATCGAAGAAAGGATCGAGGATTATTACAGAAACGAAGGAGAAGGGGCTGACGGTGACTACAAAGCTACGAATGGGACCAATTCAGGTGAAGAACAAGGACTCAAACGTGAGCTAAGCAAAGAAGGTCCGATGTATTGTCAAAGCAAATCTTACTCCTTTACTGACAATGTCAATGGTTAGATTTTCTACCCCGATCTTCAGGCAGCGCTCTCTCCAATCTGCTTACGGCCGATGTTAAGCAGACCTTACACCCACTCGAAGACATGGCGGAACGCGTCCTCAAACAAATCGAATCATTTGCGCACAATTTGGACCAGTTTCGTAAACAATCCCCTACGCCACAGGACCCTCAAGCGTTCCGTGAAGCATGTAAATTAGTGAAGAATTACCAGTCCATCGCGGAAAACAACGTCCATGATCTCTCGACATCGCATCAGGTCCGAAAGCCCTACAGACCGGCCCACAAAAAAAATGAAAAGGAAACCACAATAGGTGAAGTGGAAGAGCAGATAGCACGTTGGCAGCTTGAAGCGGAGACTTGGGATTTATTATATCAGCTCCTCACGATAGCCAACCCTGAGACACAGGAACGCGCAAAGCACAGCCAAGAAACCGCCTTACAATCTCTGCATAGATACTCCTCCGACAAGGAAATTTGGGACAATTTCCTTGAGGCTGATCACTTTGCTCGTGAATGCGTCATTGTTCTGCAATGGCTTGAGAAGCTTGCACGATCTACGGCAGATTTAGATACTGTGATCTCTGAATTAGAGAAGGAGGCTGATCGTGGCCAGGGCTTATGGGCCCACGGCTGGCTTTACACAAAAGAAACTATCAAGGGAGCAAAACGATTGCGATCCTGGTCGCAGCCGTTGGACCCGGAGGACTCCCGAATTACGCCCTCATTATTGGGCTCAGAAAAGCAAGCACCATTGATTACGCAATTGGATCCTGACGCGGTTATACGGCAGGGATTGGGCCTACAGCCTCATGATCGTTTCTACGAGCAAGCAACTTGGTTGAGATGTTGGAAGATGCTCAGGTCGGGTCAGAGCTGGAGCGAGATTCGGGCGTGGTCACAGGAACGCCTGGAAAACTGGCGAGCACTTAGTGTCTCCGGTTCGAGTACGACCTCGAAAAATGGTGATGCGTCCGACGATGGTCTGTCCCGAATGATGGGTTGCCGGTCCCAGGAAGCTTGGAGGGCTGCGTGTTCGATCCTGGCGAGCGATCCCCATACCGATCGCTATGAGAAAGCCGTTTACGCTTTGCTTTGTGGAGACACCGAACCGGCGTATAAAGTATGTCAGACCTGGGGCGACTTCCTTTATGTCTTCTACAACCATATGATCCTTTGCCGTTATCGCGACTTTTGCAAACAATTTCTTCGAAAATTGAGCCTTCCCGCCAACGCCAAAATCACTCTCAGTATTGAACCTCCTAATCACGATAGGATACTCAACTTCCTAAACAATTTAAGGAAAGATGAACGAGTCGCGGAAGAGGCCAAGAATCCCTACCGCCAAATCCAAAGCGCCATTTTAAGCAAAAATCTTGAGCATTTCTTTTACCATCACGCTACTGCTACGGCCAATGCTACGAATGCCACCAAGCAACCAACATTACTCCCTAAACTCCCGCCTATTGTTGGTATCCGTGACCCGTTATTAATCGCTGCCAACGATGAAGCATCGTTGCGGATCATCTCTCATCTATATTTATTGATGAACTTGATTGGGATGGTTCGGGGCGACTCCCACTTCACCGATGTCGTTGCCGTTAACGTGGTCAAATATATTGAACTTCTTCGGGAAAAGGAGAGGATCGACCTAATACCGCTTTACGCGTCTCTCCTACCAAAGAATATAGGTCACACGATTCTAGCAAAAGTTCTGATTGATGTACAAAATGAACGGGTTCGAAGGGGCTTGCTGCAACGGATGAGGGCTTTTGGAACCGACGTTTCGGCTGTTTTAAGCAGCCAGTGGCAATGGGTCCTTTCGGAGGCAGGCCCCGATGAACAAAGACCCATTGACGTCGCAGGTAAATTTGTAACCGAACAAAATATTGGATCTCTAGGCACACTGGGTCGGGACATCATTGGACGGGATGTGAGCTTGCAGCATGAGCGATTAATTCGTTGCTTGGAATGGCACCGTTTCGTTGGTACCGAATGGCCGACTTTATGCTCGTATACTGCGTATTTGTACAAGCGATTCCTCAGTAAGCATTACGCCCTTTACGGTGTTTTATACTCTTATCGCTGACCACGCACTGCTTATCTACAGGACATACGGAACTCGCACCTGCGCGTGAGCTGTGGAAGCGTATTCAGTTCTCAAAAATCCCAGTTCCCGCGGAATATAGGATTATAGCTTTTACGATTGGCATTGGAGACGAAAGTCCTAGTAGCCCCGTTAAAAGCGGGTCAGAAGGTCATCTTGAGTCGGCGGGCCAGCATCAACAACAGCGCCCTTCTATAGACCCAAACAGGCTAGTTGTGGAAGGGTTGGCTTTAGAAGCACTTATTGTGAGAGATCTCGAACTGCTCATCAGCACTTTTGACGCGTTGGAAAGCTGGGGCAACCTCGTCGATGAGTTTTTAGAGTGAGTTTGAAAGCAAGCTGCTGTATGGAGATATAGATTATTGACCCCTGTGCAGACTTCCCAATCCGGAGAAAAAGAGGCAATTCCAGAAGCAATTGCAAGAAGGAATCGACAAAATCACTGAAAATATCAATCCTCTTTGTCGGGATTGGCTTTGCCAGTCGATTGATGGTGAGCGCCCTCTCAGATTGTACACCCGACGGGCTCAATAATCTAACAAGCAATAGACCAGCATAGCGAATTGGAAAAGATAAGGGTCGCGTATCTCCCAGAAATCATCCTTCTATATCACAACTCTCTTCATCTAGCCGGATGCATTATTGGTCGCGAGATTCTCGCCCAGTGCATGACACTTGCCGTCGCCATCGCTGGATCGGCAACGTTGACCGAAAGTTTTGTGACATCGGGCCGTACGCAAGAACTTGTGCGCACTTTGGCCTTGTCGAGTTTGGCAATCATGTCTCTCAAAGATACGAAATTGAAGAAGAAGCTGCCACGGGGCGCAACGCTTGACATCTGGAAGATTCAGCCCATCGAGGAAGATGCTAAAGGAATCACTCTTCTCTGGGAAAAGTAAGACAATGGGACGGTTTCGTTGCTTTTGTGGCTATTTGCCCTTGGCTCCGGTGCATGGGTGTATTAATTCTAGGAGGCAATTGTAAGGTTTGTTCGAAGATAGATAGTGGAATCTTGAGACACAAAGGCGATGGTGGTTGTTATTTTTTGTGGCATGTCCTCTCTTCACCCGGTAATAACGACTCACACTGTTCAATGGAGTGGACGGTCAGACCTCACCTGGTCTGATTACTTTCAGAAACTACGTAGTTATCTGCCACCACTCTTTGACTTCGATACCGCCCTACAATGTCATTCTCACACGGGGAAACCCCGACAAATGGGAAGGGACCGGGAAAAGCAAAAGAGAGAATATTCTGCACTGCCATCCGGCTCCCGGGACTCAAGACTGTACATCAACATGCCGAGACCGGTTTGTGCGTTTGTCATTCGGGTCCTTGCAGCACATTCAGCGAATGCTCGGACTGTTGTCAGAGCACAACTTTCCGTCATCTGGAGACTGGAGTTTGAGAGCGCGTCTTGGCCGGTCAAAAAGCAAAAGGCTGGTCTTTTGTCGATCTTGATAAATTTCCACCGCTTTGAGGCAAGCGACGTGGCGAGAGGTCTTGGTCCAGCCTGAAGCTGTTTTTCCCACAGCATCATACATAAGTAGGAAGAACGGGACCAGATTGTCTCATTTTTTTCACCCAGCCTCTTTGAGATTTATGGGACAGAGTGTTTTATGAGGGACGTATGGAGTGCCCCGTAGCATGTTCTGCATTTGGCACCGGCCACCTCGCCACGGTTGGGTTGGCATTCGATAGTGTAGCGGAGCGGACTCTGGACGAGCTGGGAAGACTGGGGTGAGGCCGCCTTGTCCTTTCCAAAGGGCATTATTCCAATCTGCCCAGAATGACGGACCTTTCAACCCCTTTCAAGCGCTGACGAGAGAAGAGCTCCGGTTGCGATCGGGTGTGATGTAGTGCTTGGCGTGACCTTGTTTGCACGGCTTGGCAGGGATCGAGAGAAGGTTTCTGATGATGATGATGAGAAAAGATTTAGGCAGTTCGGGTGGATGCAGTTTTCGCCGCTTCAGCAGGAATGGAACGCCAATCAGCATGCAGTTCTGATGAGCACCAGAAGTTCTAGACAATTGTTCGAACCGCCCTTTCGTCCCCTGAGGATTAGTGGGCAATGGTTTTGAAGGATCTTGTACGGAGTCTGTAACAGTCATCAAAACGTCAGTGATTGTTCTGAAACAATATGTTCTCCAACCCCCTGGTTTTAACTAGTTACTGCTCTTTCGATCCTTGGGATATTGGTTTGGGGGCATCACAGGACTCCCACCAGCGGGCATCTCGTCTTCCCGCATTAGCCATGAGGTCAACGGACGACAGCCCATGCCTTGCAGTGATCTTGGTTCTTTCTAGCTTCTGGCTTTTGGCTTTTTCCTTCCCTTTGCCTGCCTTGTTTCTTGGGCGCCTGCGGTTGGGCGGAACCTAGGCGTGTTGGCAGTGGCAGTGCAACGTCGCTCATTTGTCAGGATCGTCGACTTTGGCCCGCCAGCTCCCAGATCTTCCTACATACACGTTGTGGGAGAAGGAAAGATTTGGGGATACACAAGAGATGTATATAGGGAGTACGGCGGAAAGGTGCAAGCTTGGGACCCGGGAGTATCAAACGGACAGCGAGAGTCCTCGCTCCTAGCATTCGGCACGTCTGGGTATGCTGATCCAGGCAACGGCTCTGCCCCAAATGCAAATGACGGTGAAGCTGTAGAATGGTCAATAGCTCCTTGAATTCCCCCTTTCTCGCACCGCTGAAGAAAGACATCATGTAAATGCACCGTAGGCAGAATGGACAGTACATCCTTGGCTATGAGGTAAATGTAGATTTCCCTGGTCGTCCTCTCTCAAGTCTTAGATCCCAATGACGATCAAGTTCTTGTCATGGCGAAAGAGCGAGAAAATTATACTTGGAGAGCTTGCAGGCTTTGTTTGGGTCCCTGGCCTCTGGGCACCATCCCTGATTTCTTGGACGTTGATATTAGCCTTCCGCTTCCAAACCAACCACTTTCATCACTCAACGTGCCTCTCCACCTCTTCGCTCTCAGCTAGGCGAACCATGCCCGATTTCTCTCTCAAACGGGTGCTTGAAATTCTCGATTGACGGCCAAATCCTTCACGTACCACCAAGCTACTACGCCTTCCCCCTCTAGACAGCCCGTGTGCAGTCTTCACTTCCTCCCGAAACCCCCTTTGCCTGTGGAGACCCGTGTCTTGGAGGTATTGGGCCAAACATTGAATCGTGAGTGTTTCTCTCTCGGTCCACCGCCGTTTTGGATTTTTCCGGTCTTTTTCTCTCCTTCGAAGGAGGCATTGCTGGCTGTGTTGGGAGCTTCCGTCGCTGATATTTCCTCTCCCAAATCCACAGTCTATCTCAACACCACCTTAAACTTCATTCCTATTATCTTTACATCTGCAAAACTGAGAATCCTACCCAGCAATGGTATACGATAACGAGTACCGTCAATAAAGCTCGATTCTTCCAATACCGACAGCTTGGTTCACGCTTGACAAGCCCTTCGCCTTGCCTAAGTGTTGAGCACAGCTGAGTCCAGCGACGCAATCATGTCCGGCGGACCAGAGCCGGACACACCGGATCCTTCAAGCCCCTTGCGACGCGAAAGGGCCCCGACGATTACAATTGACACGTCCGCAGTTAACGCCTCGCAAAGCTCCCCAGACCCGCGGGCATCTATTGAAGATCAGAGGGGAGCTTCAGGTGACAGCGGGCCAAACTCGAGGTCACAGGCTACCGGACAGCTGAACCCGTCCAACTCACCGCCCGAATTGCATCCAAGCCCGTCGCCCGATGGAAAAGAGTATCGTGAGAGCCGGCCAACTTCGCCCCATAATGTTTCCTCGCCAACCTCGAAACAGGCCGAACCCAGCCATTCGAACTTCTTGGCTGTGCCTGGAGCGCGGTCAAGAGGCAACTCTTTTGACTCTGAAGATGCCACGAATTCTTGTGCGGGAGATACCGTCGCTCCATCCTCGACCTCCGCGACAGACACTCCTGGCCAAAGAGAATCCCCTATCGCAGAGGATATAACTAATGTTAAAGATGCACTGACGCCGGATCCCGGCACTGAAGCTGATTTCGAGGTACAAAACAACAAATTTGCTTTCTCGCCAGGTCAATTGAACAAGATGCTGAACCCGAAAAACCTGACCGCTTTTTACGCTCTTGGGGGACTCGCTGGAATCGAAAAGGGTTTGAGAACCAACCGCAATACTGGTCTTAGTGTCGACGAAAGTGTACTAGACGGAGCGGTCAGCTTTGAAGAGGCAACCCAGCAGAATGGTTCATCGAAGGCGTTTTCCGCGCCGCCACCGAGGATCGATACAGCGCATGCGGAATCTATAAGCAAAAGTAACGACGCCTTTGTTGACCGAAAACGCGTTTTCAGCGATAACCGACTACCGGCCAGGAAAACGAAGTCAATATGGGAACTGGCATGGATCGCATATAACGATAAGGTTTTGATCCTACTTTCCGTCGCTGCAGTCATATCTCTTGCGTTGGGTATCTACGAGGCCCTCACAGCCAAGCCTGGGGAGCCAAGGGTTCAATGGGTGGAAGGAGTTGCGATTATGGTCGCTATCTTGGTGGTGGTGGTCGTTGGTGCTTTAAACGACTGGAAAAAGGAGCAACAGTTTGTGAAACTCAACAAGAAAAAAGAGGACAGGAAAGTCAAAATCATACGCTCCGGAAAGTCTATTGAGATATCAGTTTACGATGTTTTAGCTGGTGACGTGATGCACCTGGAGCCTGGTGATATGGTTCCCGTTGATGGTATCTTTATTGAAGGCCATAATGTAAAATGCGACGAATCCTCAGCTACCGGTGAATCAGATCTTTTGCGAAAGATCCCTGGAGACGAAGTCTATCGGGCAATTGAAAATCACGAGCCCCTTAAAAAGCTGGACCCATTCATCCTCTCTGGTTCTAAAATCGCGGAAGGAGTCGGAACGTTCCTTGTTACAGCAACCGGTGTGAATTCATCCCACGGGAAGACACTACTCTCATTGCAAGAAGAAGGCCAGACGACTCCGTTGCAGTCGAAGCTCAATGTGCTGGCAGAATACATCGCTAAGCTGGGCCTCGCTGCCGGTTTACTGCTGTTTGTGGTACTCTTCATCAAGTTCTTGGTACATCTGAAAGACATCGAAGGTGGTTCAACAGAAAAGGGCCAAGCTTTCCTTCAAATTTTCATCGTTGCGGTCACTGTTATCGTCGTTGCTGTGCCTGAAGGCTTGCCACTTGCAGTTACCCTGGCTCTTGCATTCGCAACAACTCGAATGTTGAAGGATAACAACCTGGTCAGATTGTTGAGAGCTTGTGAAACTATGGGAAATGCAACAACCATTTGTTCCGACAAGACCGGCACACTTACACAAAACAAGATGACGGTCGTTGCTGGGACTTTTGGGACAGCTTCTAGATTTGGTGACAACGCTGCTACTGCATCTATCGATGATGATGAATCGGAAAATAACCAGAGCACCCCGAGTGCAAGCGAAATCCCCCCGGGTGAATGTGTGAATGCTCTATCGTCGAACGTGAAGGAGGCTTTGAAACAAAGCATCGCGCTTAACTCGACAGCTTTTGAGACAGAGGAACAGGGAACAATCGACTTTGTTGGTTCCAAGACGGAAACGGCATTACTCGGTTTCGCGCGCGATTTTCTGGCATTGGGCTCTTTAAATGAAGAACGGTCCAATTCTGAGGTCGTGCAAGTTGTTCCTTTTGATTCCGGCAGAAAGTGCATGGCAACAGTTCTCAAACTATCGAACGGAAAATACAGAATGCTTGTCAAAGGCGCTTCTGAGATCCTGATCTCAAAGTGTACCAAGATTATTCGAGATCCTACCGCCGACCTTTCTGATATTCCTCTTACAGAAAAGCACCGTGCAACTTTAAACAATATTGTCATGCATTACGCTTCCCAATCTTTACGCACTATCGGGTTGATTTATCAAGATTACGAGCAGTGGCCACCTCGCGGAGTGCCTACCCAAGAAGATGACCGCCGACTTGCGTCTTTTGATGCCCTCTTCAAGGACCTTATCTTTTTGGGCGTTGTCGGTATCCAGGACCCTCTGCGACCGGGTGTAGCTGATTCCGTCCGTCAGTGTCAGAAAGCTGGTGTCTTCGTACGGATGGTCACTGGTGACAACATCATGACTGCAAAGGCCATTGCTGAGTCCTGTGGGATTTTTACCCCTGGTGGAATTGCAATGGAGGGTCCCAAGTTCCGAAAACTAAGTTCATATCAGATGAACCAGATCATCCCAAGATTGCAAGTTCTTGCACGATCTAGTCCAGAAGATAAAAGGATTTTGGTAGCTCAACTTCAAAAGCTTGGCGAGACGGTTGCAGTGACTGGCGACGGAACTAACGACGCACCTGCTTTGAAAGGGGCAGATGTTGGGTTTTCAATGGGTATTGCTGGTACCGAGGTTGCAAAAGAAGCGTCAGCCATCATTCTTATGGATGATAATTTCAATTCGATTGTCAAGGCAATGGCTTGGGGTCGTGCTGTTAATGATGCTGTCAAAAAGTTCTTGCAAGTGAGTGAACATCCATTCCGTCCTAGCTTTTGCTATCGAGCTCTCTAACCTCTCTGCCTAGTTCCAAATTACTGTCAACGTAACGGCAGTGTTCTTGACTTTCATTTCGGCGGTTGCCAGCGATGAAGAAAAGTCGGTGCTTACTGCCGTTCAACTTCTCTGGGTCAATCTCATTATGGACACCTTTGCCGCATTGGCACTGGGTAAGTGACATTTACTCTCACCTCCTTGCACTGTTCCGGGACTCATCAAATCATAGCAACCGACCCGCCACCTTCTACTATTCTTAATCGTAAACCCGAGCCAAGATCGGCTCCCTTAATTACGCTGACAATGTGGAAAATGATAATCGGGCAATCAATATACCAATTGGTTGTGACATTTATCTTGAACTTCGCAGGAAAGAGCATTCTGAATTACGGTCCTAGTGAGCAGGATGAGAAAGAATTCCGCGCTATGGTTTTTAACACATTCGTTTGGATGCAGATTTTCAATCAATACAAGTGAGTGGCTCTTAAACCCTGGTTATCAAACCCGTACATTAACCTCTATCCGTCTTCAGCGCCCGGCGTATTGACAATCGCTTCAATATTTTTGAAGGATTGCTGCGAAACAAGTGGTTCATTGCGATCCAATTTATCATTACCGGGGGTCAGGTCCTGATCATTTTTGTGGGAGGTCAGGCCTTTTCGGTTGTTCCCCTTAATGGAAGGGAATGGGGTATTTCCATAATCCTCGGTCTCATATCGCTCCCGGTTGCAGTGATCATCCGCCTAATACCGGACGAGTTCCTCCACAAGTTGGTGCCACGCTTTTGGACTCGAAAACCGCGTGGTCCTCAAGTGTTTGTATCGGACGAGGACCAACGATACGAATGGAACCCAGCTTTGGAGGAGATTCGAGATCAGTTACAGTTCTTGAAAACCATCCGAGGTGGCAGGTTGAATCACTTGAAGTATAAGCTTCAACACCCACAAACGTTACTTCCTCGGTCACGCAACGGCTCAAGGTCTCAGGAATTCTCTGTTCCCCAGACTCCGCAGGGCGAGAATGAACCTGAGCTGAATGGTAATGCCCCGGCAACGCCAGACTCGCGCATGAGGAGCCGTGGCCGATCGAGATCCAACTCTGCGTTTGGTCCTGCGGCTGCCATGGCAGGTATTGTCGCGGGAAGCATTGCAGGCTGGTCTCCAGTCGAGCGAGGCACAGGTGAAAACGACTCGATCAAATTCTCGAGGACCGGCCCTGGGGCTCTGGATCAGCAGGAGGGTATTGAAATCCATCCCAACACCCGGGACGATGATCCTGTAGTGAGCGATTATTCACCGGCGAGCAAGGTGCCTCCTAGCCAAAATCCCGACCTGGTTCCTGAGTTCTTGCACGACTCGTCGTCCAATACTGGCCATCAGTCGCGGCGGTCAACTTCTCGCCATTCGACCTCGAGACACTCAGCGGCGTCTTCAGCGAAACCGCATCCTAAGACTTGAATTTCCCATAAAAGAGCGATCGATACACTTACGCTTTTTCCAAATAGATTTTTACCACGCGGTCTCAGATCAGCTGCCACTCCTGCTATAATATTTTCTTAATCGTCCGATACTATCGAGTTTTTATTTTACTTCATCACGGGTTTGTGCTTCACAAATGGGTGCTTAGACTAAATCTTTCTGTAGCTTTTTTTGGCTGGCGTTTGGATTTCGCGCCCTTTTTTTTATACCTCGTCCAGTCGGTTTCTGCCTTGTTTTCCACCCCCTAATGGCGAATGCGGCGAGTTTATTCGATTCCACGGATGTCCCAATTCATATATACGCTTTTATTCCGGTTGATCAATTGCATGGTGTCGGGTCGGACGGTCAGGCGGTTGAAACGCTTTTTCCTCTTTCGCTACTATTGGGTTTATTCTTGCTCCCTCCTTCTGCTCCTTTTTGTTGCGGTACATATTCGTGCTATCCAGAGTCCGCTCGCATCCATGTTATTTAATTCCCTTTTGTGCGATTTGTGGTTTTGTTGCTGTTCATTCTCGAGTGTGTTATCATAACCGGTTCTTTATAAATACGATTGCTTTGCTAGATGCTTTCACTGCACCTTATTTTTCCCTTTTTCGTCTCAAATGGCGTAGTTATTCCATTGTGCTTTTGATCGACTTTGAAATCAAAGAAACCATCAAAAAAGTCGAAAAGGCCCAGAAATGTATCAAGTGTCGCCTTTATATACTGCACTTTGAGGCGATTTCATCTTTTTCACCACCTCGATCGTCAGGCATGTGCACAGTAAGATAGTTAGTCAAGCTCGACCAACCTAGGCTTGACCCGTCAAGAGAGGAGCGAACTAGCAAGCGGACTGATCAACTGCTTACCTCGCCTTGGTTAATTAACTAATAGTTACACAACTTCCGAAAGCCGACTCGCATTGAGGCACTCTCTCTCACACACACACACACACACACACACACACACACACCTAACTGCATAAACAACCGTCAGGCCCTCGTTAAACAGTCCTATACAAGCGTGCTCAGCCTGAACATTCCCCCAAGTGTAACTACAACCCGTCTGCACCTCCCCGTCCATCACCAATATGGATCTTTCGTACCTTGCACAGGCAGGGGCAAAGCTCCTGGCGCTCCTCCGCCCTGGGACTATTGGATCCGGCGTGGTTTCGTACCTGCTGGTGGTGTACGGCCTGCGATACCGAAGAATACGGGCCATGCAGGAACAGTTCAAATACCCTACGAGAGAGTCACTAGCGAAGATGACAGACGATGACGCGTGGAAGATACTACAGGTGCTGGGACAGCTGGAATTCCCTTTTACGTATTTGAAGGCGTTGCAGTTTGCATTATTCAGGGCAAGTCAAAAAATGATTTCAAACGAAAAGAGCTTGTGAGGCCGTCAGTCTGTTGCGAAATCAATCTGACATGTTCAAACAAAAAAAGACCTATGGCATCCCTTCGATATCCGGGCTTCTTGTGAAAACGTCCGAGTTTTCGAAGCAACAGACCGCAATGAAACGTTACGCAGACACATCAGTCCTGATCGCTGAATTCGTGGGCAACCCACCCACCTCTTCTCGGAGTCGCGAGGCGATCGCTCGCATGAACTATATCCATTCGGTATATCTCAAGTCCGGCAAGATCCTGGACGATGACATGCTCTATACCCTGAGCCTTTTTGCGCTCGAGCCGTTTCGCTGGATCGATCGGTACGAATGGCGGCAACTAAGCGAGCTGGAGAAGTGTGCTTTGGGCACGTTCTGGAAGTCGATCGGTGATGCGATGGAGATCAAGTACGACAAGTTGCCGTCTTCCAAAGCGGGATTTCGGGACGGGCTGCAGTGGTTGGACGAGATCCAGACGTGGAGCGAAGAATACGAGAAAGAGCATATGGTTCCCCATCGGGATAATCACCAAACGGCGGAGGAGACGATTTCGATTCTGCTCTGGACTGTTCCTCGTGTGTTCCGAAATCTGGGGCGGAAAATGATATACTTCCTGATGGATGATCGGCTGCGCACTGCCATGACGTACCTATAGCTTTCCCCCTTCCCTCGGAGTGCTTGACTCTCAGGTGACTATTTTCTGACTCGCTGCAATTTTTAGTTACGATCGACCTGGCTGGACGTACCGTTTTATATTCTCCCAGATATTCGCAGTCCGAAAGTACGCCCTCCGCTACTTGGCCCTTCCGCGGCCCGGATTTCTTCAAATCAGACGTATCAGCACCGATCCGACCGAAAAGCCGCCCCATTTCTTGCTCAACTATGAGGGCGCACCCTTCTACGTGAAGCCAACGCTGTGGAATCGATGGGGCCCACCCTCTTGGTCCAAGAGGCTCCTCCGCCTGCCTCTTCCCGGAGATGGCGGCGACACTTATTTTCCAAACGGTTATGAGACGCCTGACGTCGGGCCACGCGCGTTTGTGGGGAAAGGGCGCGATTACCATGAACAGACGCTGCAACGATTGATGAGCAAACGGACGGGCCAGTGTCCTTTTGTCGTGGGGTAGAATTGACTGCAAGCAGGCACTGGGTCTGGACGGAAGAATGACGAATGAGGGATGGCAAATGGCAATGGATGGAGGCGGTTCTTCTTATGCGATTTCCTTCTGTTTGATATTCTAGACTGCTCTCGGGAATGCCATCTCAACTGACGATTTCGCTGCTTGCCCGTTTTATCCATCAATAGCACCAGTCACGTGCAGTCTGCTTATGTCATAGGCGGACGGGGGGCCCACCTGCCCCACAACCTTCTTCTTTCGGCAGCAGAGTCTTGGCGCCGCGACCCGGGAGTATCCGGGCGTATCCCCGCCTAGCCCGCGCAGGTCCTGCTGCAGCCATTTTGCGCTGGCAGAGTACTTCCTCCTTCGACTTCAAGAAGCATCGCCATCCCGGCTTCTCCTCACACCCCCTCTCTCGCCCGGCCCCTGCCAGCCCTCCATCTCTTCCTTTGCAAAAGCAACGATGCTCCGTCTCGGCGCCAGGACCCTTGTCCGCCCTGCGGCGCCCGCGAGAGGTTTGGTTGTATATCAGACTCCAAGACCCAGCATACCTCCTTCTTCCCCTCTTGGTCCATCTTCGATTCCTCACCGACTCCTCGCTACAACTGCTCCAACCATGGCTAATCTTGCAACTTTCAGACCGCCAACTATCCAAAATGAGCCCAATGTACGTCTTCCTTTGCCCTTCTCCCCGCGTGCAAGTGTCAAGATCCCTTGGCCTCGGAGATTCCCTGTTCGATTGAGGGGGCGGCGGCTGCTAACTCACTTTTCTTTTTCTTCTCGCAGAAACACTATGCCAAAGGCTCTCCGGATCGGGAGAAGCTGCAGAGTGCGTTGAAAGCGTTCAAGCGCAATGCTCCCGTGCAGGTGCCGTTGATGATTGGCGGCAAAGCTGTAGGTCCCCAATTCATCCTATTCTTACCGTGACATACCGGCTAACGACTACTGTGTTGCTCAGGTCGAAACATCCTCCGTTGAAACGCAGCGAAACCCTTCCGATCACGCTCAGATAGTAGCCAAATACCACAATGCCACCCAGGAGGACGTCAAAGCGTCGATTGCTTCTGCACTGGATGCAAAGAAGAAATGGGAGAGCCTTCCATTTGCCGATAGAGCTGCGGTGTTCTTGAAGGCAGCCGATTTGGTCGGTGGAAAGTACAGATATGAAATCATGGCCGCCACAATGGTTGGCCAGGGCAAGAATGCGTGGCAAGCTGAGATTGACGCTGCCGCTGAACTGTGTGACTTTTTGAGGTTGGTTGAAATGCATACTTTCGCAGTTAGGCCAGGCATCGGATGCTAATACGTCTTAGATTCAATGTGCAGTACGCTTCGGAATTATACACCCAGCAGCCAGCCCACAATGCCCCTGGAGTTTGGAAGTAAGTATCCCTCCCCCCGCATGGCCGGATTATATTGCGAACAGGAATTGATTTCGAACTAGTCGCGTGGAATATCGTCCGTTGGAGGGTTTCGTTTATGCAATCTCTCCGTTCAACTTCACTGCAATTGGCGGAAATTTGCCAGCGGCTCCGGCGCTCATGGGAAATACGGTCGTCTGGAAACCGTCACCATATGCTATGGCATCCAACTTCTTGACTTACAAGATCCTCGTCGAAGCTGGTCTCCCTCCAGGCGTTATTCAGTTCGTCCCTGGTGACGCCGAAATGGTTACTCGCACCATCCTCGACCACCCAGAATTCGCCGCTTTGCACTTCACTGGTAGTACCGCCGTTTTCCGCTCTCTGTATGGCAAAATCGCCCAGGGTGTTGCGGAAGGCAAATACAAGGGTTACCCACGTATTGTTGGTGAAACCGGCGGCAAAAATTTCCATCTTATCCACCCCACCGCCGACATTCACAACGCAGTCATCAACACCGTCCGCGGTGCTTTCGAGTACCAAGGCCAGAAGTGCAGTGCCTGCTCCCGTGCATATGTTCCCGCCTCTAAATGGGATGAATTCCGCACTCTTCTCGTGTCTGAGGTCGAGAAGCTCAAAATCGGCGACCCAGAGGATTTCACTAACTTCATCGGCCCTGTCATCCACGAGCCATCCTTTGCCAAACTCTCCAAAGTCATCGACGACGCCAAATCGGACAAGTCGCTTACTCTTCTCGCTGGTGGCAAGCACGATAAATCAAAGGGCTATTTCATCCACCCAACCGTGTACTCCACCACCGATATCAACCACCATCTCCTTTCCACCGAGCTTTTTGGCCCTGTCCTCGCCATCGCCGTCTATGATGATGCCGCCCCCAACGCTTTCGAGTCCATTTGCAAAACCATTGATAGTACCGGCCAATACGGCTTGACCGGCGCGGTCTTCGCCCAGGACCGGGAGGCAATCTATTATGCCGAAAATGCGCTGCGCACCACTGCTGGAAACTTCTACATCAACTGCAAATGTACTGGCGCCGTGGTTGGTCAACAGCCGTTTGGTGGATCCAGAGCATCTGGCACCAACGACAAAGCTGGAAGCCAGGCGCTTCTGAGCAGATTCGTGAGCATGCGGTCCATCAAGGAAGAGTTTGTCGTTGTTGAGAAGGTGTTGTATCCTAGCAATGAGTAAGCTGAAAAGCGAAAAACGCATGACTTTTTCTTTGGGACTTTTCACTATATATAATGCCTTTTGCGAGCGTGGAATATTATAAAATGTACGGAGTATGAATCTAGCCTGTACTCCTAGCATAGATATAAATTGAATAGCAAATGACAAGTATTACACGACAAAAAGGCTTTTTTAGGCACGGACTCAATTGAGGTGTGATTAATACTATGCATGGCCATGGTAGGTGAAATGATTTCAATTAATATTGGTATAACTACGTCTAGCAGGACAAAAAGGAGCTCGAGTAACCATCTCAGTGGTAGGGAGAGAGATCGCATGTCACCGCGTTTAGAGAGAGTTAATTCAAGATTATCAAAAAGGAGGGAAGTTATCGCTCAAAACTAACATGATGATGCTAACATCAGGATTGAAAACCGTGCACTGGGGTATACATTGAGCTGTTTACTCTTCTCCTTCCATAACTTCCTCCTCAAGGCTACAACAGAAAAAGTAATCAGAATCATATCAAAATAGAAAGTTGAACAATGGGAGACTTACTATTCTTCTTCACCCTCAGAGATGCTGGCGTCTTGGTACTGTTGGTATTCACTGACCAAGTCGTTCATGTTGCTCTCAGCCTCAGTGAATTCCATCTCGTCCATACCTTCGCCAGTGTACCAATGCAAGAAAGCCTTGCGACGGAACATAGCAGTAAACTGGTCACCAACACGCTTGAAGAGTTCCTGAATGGAGGTAGAGTTTCCAATAAATGTGGAAGACATTTTAAGACCACGTGGAGGAATGGAGCAAAGAGCAGTCTGGATGTTGTTGGGAATCCACTCAACGAAGTAAGAGTGGTTCTTGTTCTGCACATTGCGCATCTGGTCTTCAACTTCTTTCATGGAAACCTTGCCACGGCTATTGAAATTGTCAGAAAGCCCGACAAAAGAAGTATCACAAGTATATAAATATGGGGACTTACAAGATGGCAGAGCAGGTAAGGTAGCGGCCGTTGCGGAAGTCAGAGGCAGCCATCATATTCTTGGGGTCGTACATTTGCTGGGTCAATTCTGGGACGGTGACGGCGCGGAAGGAATAGGCGCCACGGCTAGTAAGAGGAGCGAAGCCAACCATGAAGAAATGGAGACGAGGGAATGGGACCATGTTGACAGCCAATTTACGGAGGTCGGAGTTAAGTTGGCCAGGGAAACGAAGGCAAGTTGTGACGCCGGACATGACAGCAGAGACCAAATGGTTAAGGTCGCCGTATGAGGGTTGAGACAGCTTGAGAGTTCTCATGCAAATATCGTAAAGAGCCTAAAAGCCATCAATACTATGAGAAACCGTATGCACCGGGGGAATATCGGTCAAATCCTACCTCATTATCAATACAGGAGGATTTCGTCAAAGTGCTCAACCAATTGGTGGACAGAGAGCGTTGCGTTGTATGGTTCAACAACAGTATCCGAGACCTTTGGCGATGGAACGACGGAGAAAGTTGCCATCATACGGTCTGGGAATTCCTCTCGAATCTTCGAGATCAACAATGTGCCCATACCGGCACCAGTACCACCACCAAGGGAGTGGGTAATCTGGAAACCTTGGAGGCAGTCGCAACCTTCAGCCTCACGACGAACAACATCGATGACCTGGTCGACCAATTCAGCACCCTCAGTGTAGTGACCCTTGGCCCAATTGTTTCCGGCACCAGATTGTCCGAAAACGAAGTTATCGGGACGGAAGAGTTGGCCAAATGGACCAGCACGGACGGCTTCCATGGTACCGGGTTCGAGGTCGACGAGGACAGCACGAGGAACAAATTTCTTTCCAGAAGCCTATATGGCATTTAGCTTAAATGGCTGAAAACCGGAATGAGCTGCAATACCTCGTTGAAGTAGACGTTCATACGTTCGAGTTGAAGATCAGACGCTCCGGCATAACTGAGTCCGTGTTAAAGCGATGTTTATCCTGTGTTATAAGGGCACAACTCACTTGCCGGAGCCATCGAGGCCATGTTCGCCAGAGATGGTTTGCCTAAATATACATGTTAGCAAACGGCATAAAAGCAACCGAATTTACAGGTCGTGCTGGCCAATTGAACCTACCAGAAAGCGGCACCAATTTGGTTACCCTATATTCAGGTCAAGTCAGGTCAATAATGTCCGAGCATCGACGGGATTTGACTGAGATATCTCGTTCCTAATACTTACACACTGGCCGGTTTGAAGGTGGACCTAAAATACCAAAAGAAGATATCATTAGCATAATGGCGTCGACTCGAAATCATCCAGGGATCCTGGGATTTGGGTGCAGTGACTGGCGGGGTTTGCATCGGGAAGAGCATGCGTGCGTCACAAAACAGACGCGTTGGGAGTCCGAGAACTTACAATTTCACGCATTTTGAATGAACAGTAGGTTTGAAGGAAGTGAGGTCGGTCAGAATCGAGTGTTGACGCAGTGTGGTCAGGACTGAGGGAGCGGAGGATGTTGTTGGGTCGAAAGAGAAGGATGGGCGGTGAGGTTGAAAAAGGGGAGAAAGCGACGACTAGCTCCGTGGCCGAGCTAAGCCAGACTGAGTTATGATTGTTGACATTGTTTGTGCGGCAGGCGCCAGAAAGCCCGCGTTGAGCGCTGGCTTATGTAAGAATGTCAACAATCCCGCTTTGGCTTAGCGCCGGCACCAGGCGTCCTTGGCATCAAACATCTTGTTGGTTTGCCCCAGGCACGAACCATTTGATGGGAATAGTAAAAGCACTGGCTTCAGCTAAAATACAAGAAACAAATGTCTGCTATGAATACTTTAACTACTTGCGGAGTCCTTCTTGGGCGTTTCATTCTCAATCCATGAACTGAACTTCTCCAGCCGTTTAGATTCTTCGTCATCGTAACTGGCTTCCCAGCCTGCGCCATCGTCTTCATAATCATAACTCTTATCGTTGGATTTTCTAAACCTCTCACGGCCGTCTGCAATGTACGCTTCCACTTTTGTGCCGCCGAAGAACCGACCATTCATCATCTAACCACGATTAGAAAGAGCGGTTGCCTATCTGTGGAAGGGTAAGAACATACCTCGACGCAGGCTTGTGCTGCTTCAGGGTCCTTGAATCTAACAGTAACAACTCCTGATTCTTCCTTATCATACAGCACAACATTCGTGACCTCTCCAAGCTTTGAACATTCATCTCGGATATCTTCCTTGATATCGAGAATAGCGGCCGGATCATCCTTTTATAATAATAATAGAGAGTGAGTAAATGGGAAACTATTTTTCTGCAGTCGCGCAAGCGGGAGAGGGGCTTCATCAAAATGAAGAATAAGCCCAGCGGGGTAATCTCACCTCCAGTTCTGCTAGCGTAAACATGTGCCGGAGAATAACAACCTTCTCCCAGCGCCCTGTAGGCTGAAGAGTCGCTGCATCATCCTCATCCCAGTCCGCGAGCTTGCTAGAGCCAGCATATTAGTATGCCAATGATTTCGCGTTCGGACAGTAACATACTTCTTTAACCTCTGCGTTTTCTTTATAATCTTTGCCTTATCTCTCGTGTTCTGTTTCTGCGGAGCTTCTTGTTGCGCCTTGAACGAAAAATCCGCTTGCTGAACTTTCATTTTGCCTTGCGGCCCTGTCTCACCAAGTCGAAAATCCGAATCGTCGAGCATTTGAATAGCCAGATTGACGGACTCGGGACGGAAATATACAACCAACGCGTCCCCTTTGAACTTTCCATTTTCATCCGTGTACATCTTTATCCGCGGTCGATGGCTATCAATTTCTTCGGCAATAACGCCGCATTTGCAAAAGACATCGTTTATCTCCTCGATAGTAGCATCTAAGGGAATGGAAGTGACGTACACTGCCGTGTTGGTGCGAGGCTTCTTTGCTTTAGGGGCATTGGTATTGCCGGACTCCTGTAGTCGCGATACAAAATACAAGGAGGAGTTAGACACTGGCATCATTTATCAATTGGGAAGAGCCTTGAGTTAGGCCGAGAACGCACATCACCGTTTTGCTTCCGCTTCTTCTTTTGCTGCTTGACTGCAGGTTCACTCTCATCAACGCCCTCCACCTTGTATGCTTCTCCTTGTTGTTCGATTAGAGTGTCATCCAGCTGTTCATCGGTGCAGCGGCGTAAATGCGAAGCCAAGCAGTTAGAATCATGATCCGTCCAACTCGTGGAAATCATAAAAGCACTGATCCAACTTAGGGGAAGAACAGATATCCAATGGAGTAAAGGTATTGGGACGATACGCCCGAGCTCCCATTACGGAGACCTCTTGCCCGACAGAACTGTCCTACATAGCAGCACGGGTTGGTTGAAGGGGCATGCGCAGCAAAAATGGAGTAGTTACCGAAGGTATCCATCTTTTCAGAACTGTGTCGTAAGAATATTCTTCACCGTCTTCGGTTTCCAGAATGAATTTATTGTCGAGTCTGGAGAAAGAGATTCGGGGATCGCTATCAAATTCTGAAGCATCAAGCGGGAAGTTCGAGCGGGTCGCGCTGTCGCCTGTCGGATTCGGTGCCTCTTCCATATTTGTATAAGGTCTTATCCAAGGCGTTTCGGTTATAGCAATATAACCGGTTTGTGAAATACTAGCAAAAAGGCTTTGAATATGCGTCGGCTTGAAGAGACGTTGAATGGTTAATCTCCAACTCTTGAGGCTGTTGAGTTTCTTGGATTCTCTGAATCGAGCGTTAAGAAGTGGTGGTTAGCTAAGCTCTGGATTCTGTTCCAAGCCCAACAGGAAGCAACCTGACAGATTCCAGCATTATGTCTAGCTTCTCATAATAATATACAATGCTGTTTTATATTTGTTTGATTCTATCTACCTGCATGGCTTTTAAAGGTGATTCAAATGGGATGGAATTGATTTGAGTAATGACATTTTGGTATAACTACACTTGATCAAATGGCTAGTTATCATCTTTAAAAGGTGCAAGTATTCATCAGACTAGCCATTTATTTAGAACCTCAATATTGATCTATTGAAGCTTAGAAACATTAGTTTCGTTTTTCAAAACTTGCCATCTGAGGGAGAAGTCATAATGACTGCATTTTCTATGACTTACATCCTCCTCGGAACAGGCGGATTCTGGGAAGCTTGACGGCTCTTGGTGGAAGTCTAAACAAACATACATGAACAACACCCTCGAGATTTATCGAGTAGTGACGGCAATTTGCCCGCAATGAATCGAACGGATCGAGCCGCCGCACGCGGAAGACCCGAGCCCAATCGCCCTGGCACGAGCTAGGATAACAGAAGGGTTAGATGACCGAACGTATTCCTTACCAACAGGTGAAATGACCGAGGAACCCTAGCGAGAAGAGCACAGGGAACAACGAAATATCACAAGGAATGCCGTGGAGTCATATAGGCAAGAGGTTAGGGAGATCATATCCTACTGCTAGTTAGGCGGGCGGAATAACAACAAGAGAAACCGTGGAGTTATATAGGCAAGAATGGTTAGGGAGATAACCAATCCGGCTACCCAGACACCTTCTTGTACTCCGTACATAGCTCAGTTTCCAGCTAGCTGAATAGATCAAGCATCTCCTTCCATTAGTTAGTTCGCTGTTAGTTGACTAGTTACCTTACTTAGTTAGTCATTGGTTATCTTCCACAGAAGGACTTGATAACATGTTGGAATACAGCCAGTTGCTGTTCTTCCAAATGTTGAAAAAAAAAATCCCTAAATAGGAGGTGGGTTCGTGTGTGCGTCTATGAGTCTAGGAGGAAACATGCGGGAGCGTATGAAAGAATCTTTGACCATATCAATACTCCGTATATAACAGTGAACGTTTACGTCTCAGCCCAGCACGTATAAAGGTCATTCACTCATTACTTCTCATTCGTGTTTGATGCGGTACTAATATACTTCTGCCGACCAACAGAGTCAATGTCAGATTTGGGTTCGGAAATATCGGTCTCGAGCTCGCTTCCGACGTCTCGAGTGATTTCCACGTAGTCGTACTGAAGGCATATCAGCTTGGTAAAACGCACTATGAGAATTAACTCGAAAACATACAGCAAATTCTCCAATCTCCACATCGTCGACACCTAAGGTTTCATCGTTCTCACTGGTTCGGAGTTGCAATCCAGGGATTAGATTGATAAGGAATAGAATAATACAGCTCCCGAAGAATGAATAGGCAGCGCCGCTTGCGGAGTCTGCAAGTTGGTAGGCGAGCTGGATATAATTTTGATTGAGCCAACCTCCATCAATATGAGTGGCACCGTCGAGCCTTGCGATATAATCACTGTCACCGTGTTAGAGCAGGGTTGGTTTAAAGAATAAAGAGATGCTTACGCTGCAAAGAGGCCCGTAAGCAAATTCCCGACGATACCCCCAATGCCATGAACGGCAAAAATATCCAAGGCATCGTCAATCTGCATCAGGTATTTCAACTTCGTAGCGTGATTGCATGCAGTGGCTCCGATCACGCCAAAAATCACTGCTGACCAAGGTGGGACATAACCCGAGGCAGGAGTAATAGCTACGAGGCCGGATATCACCCCAGAGGAGAAGCCCACCGCGGAGAACTTTCGATTCAAGCGATAGTCCAAAAGGCACCAGGTCACACCGCCAGCAGCAGCAGCCAGATTTGTCACCACGCCGGCCATAACTGCTCGAAGGTTTGCACTGAATGCGGAGCCACAATTGAAACCAAACCACCCAAACCATAAGAACACCGTTCCGATTACAACATGGGTAACGTTATGGGGACGATAGCTGAATTCACGGGCATCGTGGCCTCGTCGCTTTCCCAGCATAAGAGAATAAGCTAACGCAGTAGCGCCGGAGGCGATATGTACCGGTGTTCCGCCAGCGAAGTCGAGAGCACCCATTTTGTATACCCAGCCAGAGGCATTCCACGTCCAGCAAGCGAGTGGGTCATAGATAATTGTCGTCCAAATAAACATAAAAACGATACATGGTGCCATTCGACCACGTTCAGCCACAGCTCCCACTGCCAAAGCAACTCTGAGAATCATCAATTAGGACGCTCCAAGTCGGTAGCGGAAACCTTGGCCGACTTACGTGATGGAAGCAAACATTCCTTGGTAAAGGGCAAACATTAAGTCGGGAATCTTTGTGCTTCCCACAGATGGCTGGGCGAGAACGCCTTTAAAGCCGAGGTTTTGGAGGTTTCCGATATATGTTCCTGCTGAATGCGAAAATGCAAGGGAGTAGCCCCAGAAAAACCACTGGATGGAGACGACCCCAAGAGACATCACCGACAGCCATATCAAAGATAGAGCGGATTTCCTTCGAGCAAGTCCAGAGTAGAAAAAGCTGGTTTGCAGTCAGAATAAGCGACGAAGGGGAAGGAGTCAACATCCTCATACCCTACGCCTGGGATCATAAGCAGCACCAAGGCCGTGCATGTGATCATCCACGCGATATCACCGGCCTAAGGCAAGGAGTCAGTTAGCTTTGTCAGTCTATTGATCTGAACGGAGATCAAAGGGACACACGTTATAAAAAACATTCAGGTCGATCTCTAACGAGTCACCTCCCGTAGCGGTGGTTCCATTATAGGGAATTAGCACAGTATAATTCAAGGCATTCAAGTCTAACGTTTCTGCCATGGTGCGGGTCACGTTGAGATTCCCGTTCAAAGGTATTGTTGAGCAAGGGAGATATTCAGCAATACCCTTAGATCAATCTCCTTCCCGGCTTTTTAATCCAAAAGCGTTTCTAGAGATGCTTTGGAACTGGGACAGAAGCTAGATGCGGTTGCCATGGCCATATATAACTTGACTGAGAGCCAACCTGCTGAAGCTCGATTCCGAACTTGTCCTGCGGGTGCGATAACTGGGCTTGATACTTGACAGTCTGGCTTGTATCTTATCATGGCCCTGGGTACTGAAAGATATGTTTTGATTCAAAGAACGATAAGACCCATTGGGTGCAATCTCCAGCAAGTTTTGGTTTCGTCCTCCCCTGTGACACGAGTCATTGCCAGGGCGGTCCATCACCAGGATTACAAGCCTAATCGACTTGTAAATGGTGATTACTCTGTCCAGCGCTCCCCGTTATCAATATTAGTCCCATCATCCGTAGCTCATCCGTCCATGTGGTCCATGTGGCTTGGCATTAGCGTTTTGATAGAGAAAGCTTTAGCCAATTAACTAGTTCAAAATCACACAGATCCGAACGATAACAGCTCTTTTGCAGGTTATCGCCTACCTAGTGTTATCAACAATGCAATCAACAGTTGTGAAAGGGACGAGATGCGCTAACTTGGAGATTTTGGGGTGGGAGGCTGGGAGCCGAGGGGTTTTCGACGGTAAATGTTAGTACCTCCGATATCCTCCGTATGCGAGCTGGATGTTTGTACAGTGCAAAATTGCATTGAAAGAAAGTTGCGTTGAGTGCGGTTTAGGCTAGTCCCAATTGGGCTGATTGGCGACAGCGCCGAAATCTCCACCTGATCGAGGCCCCTTGCAAAACTAATTAAGAGCGCGAGAGTCCAGACTCACTGCCGATGATGCGGCGACGACCCTGCTGCAAATTTGTGGATTATGGAACGTCGGAGACCTTCCTTGCACGGTTCAGAGTCTTCGGCATCGCCCGACTACTATCCTCTCCACCCCCCGTTCAGTCTCCCCGGCCACGACGATTTTGACGACGAGAACCAAGGCGTGGATGACATCCACGGCACGTCTTTGGCCACCTCCTCCGCACCCGTCAACCCGATCAATCCTGCCAATCCGGCTTACCGTAACTCCCTCGCATTAGCATCGCCTGCAACCTACACCCCATGGACCGCAGACCTCCCCAGGCATTCTCGCACTGGTAGCGGGGGAGGCTCGATCGCAAGCTTTGAGAGACAGCACCCTTCCGAGATGTCTGAACGAGACCTGAGGCCACAGCGCCCGAGCGGTCCAGCCAGGACACCGTCCAATACCTATGCGCCGCCACGGCGGCCTCCTCAGTTTACTGCTCATTCAAGTAGCCAGCTTCCCTACGCAGGAAAGCGACCTACGCGGCGCGACCCCAATGCCCAGTATCGAGCCCAAGAGAAGGCCTATGTTCAAAGGGTGAGGCAAGGACCGCCAAATGAGTGGTTTAACTTCGGTACCCAAATACCCGGTATGCCTGATATTGACTTGGAGCTCGAAGACGAATCACCATCCTCGGAGACCCAGTTTAACGATCCGTACGATATCGAAACAAATTTGGTTCTAGAAAACGAGAATATTCAACCCACATTAGAAGAACTTCAGAACCCGAAAATTAGGGAGAGGTTGGAATGGCACTCAATGCTCGCGTCTGTGTTAAACGGGGATGTTGTCAAGCAGGAGAAACGGCGGCTTATTGTGACCAGCGCCCCCAAAGGTCTATCAGATATCAACGGTGATGTTTGGTATGGAATTCGGGCAAAATTATGTGGCCGGCCAGAACCCTTGCAGAGAAAGATTGTCGAGCACGATAGGTCACAACTAGGCCCTGTCCTGGAGGAGATCATTTCTTTTAAGATCAAAGGTGAGGCAGAAATTGGCAAACCGCCATTGAATCAAGTGGAAGATATTGTGGCGAAAATAGAAAAAGTCGACAGCCCTGTACTCAGTCAACCGCGAACTCAGAGACCACCACAAACGTGCCGACTCGGGGGAATTCACCGCCAGTTGTGATGCCATCATCTCATGGCATAATACGACACGACTTATCAATACCCAATTTGCGATCCTTCAGCGATGGGTTGGCAATGAAGAATTAAACTTTACTTTGCCAGTGACAAGGCCTTCGCACGCTGCAGAGCTCGCAGATGAAGGCTCTTTTCTTGATCGCATCATGAAGGAAGACGGCTTAAATTCCCTTCAAGGAGATAACAGCATTCTAGATGAATTCGGGCGGATTAGAAACAAAGGCATGTTGGATGGGATTGGCGACGTTATCAAGAAAGCCAAAAGCACTCTAATTGAGAATTATGAAGCCTTCGCGGAACGCCACCTCCCTCCATACATTGAAGAACTACTCATCTTGATTAGCTTTCCTTCTCGTCTGATTGTGGAGATCATCCGCGTCCGCCTCTCATATGCCAAGAAAATGAAAGACCCCGGACAGCAGTCTCCTATGTTGCTCGATCAAATGATTGTGCAATTTCAGATCTTGATGAAAATCGCCGTCGACATTAAGCAGCGATACCTGATTATCTCCGAACCTGAGCCGGGATGGGAACTTCCGCCATGTTTCGAGGAGAATTTTGATACAGTCGTCGTCGACGCACTAAAGTATTACTTCAAACTTTTGAATTGGAAGCTTAGTGCAAACAAAAATACATTTAAAGAAGCGGAAATTTTGGAACAGGAATGGGACTTTTCAAACGAAATTGGCCGTCAATTTGAAGGCGGGGATATTGAAGTCGCAGAGCAATTCAGGTGAGTTCAGCCAGTCTAAGTGCTGTGATTAGAACTAATATGGCGCTCTTAAGCACGTTAACTGCCAAGGCACTGCAGCGGTTGATGCTTCATTTCGAACGAGAACTTCTCAGTAAGCCGGAAGAGGATGCCGTGGAATCAGAAAAGCGATATAAACAAATCCTTGACTCTGTGCGAGTGCGCCAACGAAAGTTATTCCGCTTTTCGCGATTTCTACGCGAACGATTTGAAAATGCAACCGAGTTTCATCTAAAAGATGATATAGTTGACACGTTCTCGGAAGCATTGTTAGCAACTGGCCATTTCCTCGTTACCTCCCTTGATGCTGTCGGACAAAAAGGCGTGTCTCTCATTGCATCTCCTTCGTTGTTTGGTCGTTCTAAAGACATTCAGTCTATCCTTGGAACTTCATTTCGAGCTGAAGATGTGCCAGAAGATCCTTCGAATCCTTATATTCTTGTTATTCGTCCTGAAAAACCCTTCCGTTGGAGCGGGAAAAGGATGGAAGTCGATCTTTTGGAACATCCAACAGATGTAAGGCTGGGAAAGTTACGTTTAGTTGCAGATGGTTCCCAGCAGCGCCTCCAGGACGCTCGAACCGAACTTACTCGACTAACGGGTCTGGAATTCGACGTTACAGTGGAACAGCGGGCCAATCTGGGCCGGGTAAACGTCGAGTTGAACAAAATCAAGAAAACAGCGTGGAAGCTCTCGAATGCTATCATTGATAGTGTGGAAATAATTCGAAAACAAAACCAGGGAGCAGGCAACCAGGAACTGATTCAATCATGCTTTGCCTTTGCCACTGAATTTGGCAAGAGATCGTTGATGTATATGGAACCGACTCGCCGTTCGATGAATCAGGGTAAACTGGTGAGGTTAGGTGTTGACTGGGTTTCGTTTATATGCGATGATTGCGATGCTGCCGATCGCAGAACCTTCAAGTGGGCTGTTGCAGCTCTCGAGTATGCCATGGCTATCACCCACGGCCATAGCATTCTCGGGTTAAGTGACGAAGACTACTGCTTGCTGCGCGTCAAAGTGGCAGGTTGTATGGCAACATTGATATCTCACTTCGACATCATGGGAGCGCGGTCAACCCTGGCCGCCAAAGCAGAGAAGCTCCTCCTCATGGCTGGGAAGTTTGACCTTAGCAAATCAATGGATGATGCCGAGGCTGAGGGAGCCGTGCATGAGCAACGATACCAACGGGTTGTCGAGCTAGAAGAAGCGATAGAGGCTTCAAATAGCAAGCGGCGCCCACTAGGCAAAGTCCTAGAAGGCGTTAACGAAGCTGATCGGTCATTGGCTGTACTATCGTCGTCAGCAACGAACGTCACTCTCCGATGGCAGCAAGGCCAATTTATTGGGGGAGGTACTTCAGGTTCAGTTTACGCTGCGATAGATCTTGATACGAGTTATTTGATGGCGGTGAAGGAGATTAAGCTGCAAGAACCTTCCGTGATTCCTGGCGTTGCACAGCAGATTCGAGACGAGATGGCTGTCCTTGAAGTTCTTGATCACCCCAATATCGTTTCGTATCGTGGCATCGAGGTTCACCGTGACAAAGTATATATATTTATGGAATACTGTTCCGGCGGATCTTTGGCAACACTCCTTGAACACGGTCGAATTGAGGATGAAACGGTTATCATGGTTTATGCGCTACAAATGCTCGAAGGCCTTGCATACCTGCACCAAGCAGGCATCGTTCACCGTGATATCAAACCTGCCAACATTCTCCTGGACCACAATGGGGTTATCAAATATGTTGATTTTGGCGCTGCCATGATCATCGCTCGGCAAGGCAAGACATTAAAAGCAATGGACCAGTATGGTGGCAATTATAAAGACGCAAATGGCGTAGCAAAGGACCATGCTCAGCGGAAAAATCAAAAGTCCGTCACCGGCACCCCGATGTATATGTCGCCGGAGCTTGTACGTGGCGAAGTTGGACAAGGTGACCGTCACGGTTCCATGGATATCTGGTCTCTTGGTTGTGTGCTTCTAGAGATGGCAACCGGATTGCGTCCATGGGCTGGTATCGACAATGAATGGGCAATAATGTATAAGATCGCGCAAGGAAACCAACCCCACCTCCCGACGCCAGACCAATTGAGCGAAATGGGTATCGACTTTATCAAACGCTGCTTTGAAATTGATGCCGCCAAGAGACCTAGTGCCGTGGAGCTTTTGCAGCATGATTGGATCGTTACAATTCGACGACAAGTGGTTGCCGAGCCGCAGACTCCAAGCAGCGAGGGTGGAAGTAGCCATACTTCAAGCTCGACGAGCAGCAGGCAGAATTCAAGCATGTTTTAATACCTCCCGCTTTCCTTAATCCTTTACATCTTTCCTTCATCCCGGCGAATTTTTTCAGAGCGCCCTTTGTTTAACCGTTATCCCTCTCATGCCACCTTCTCTACTTTCTACTATTTGATGTTCGGTACTCGTAGTACTGCAAGTTCCTGGAAAAATATCCGATATTCAGATTCCAAATCTATCAGTCCTTAGCTACGTGATTTTCTGGGAGGATAAGGCCGTGTCTTTATATTGTTCGATTACCCCACCACAGCATATATATGTACTCCTGGTTCCTTTCAAGAAGTTCATGCGTCATTTTCAGTTTCTTTTTTTGGTATACTCTCATTGAATACTTATATCGTATATTAATAGGCTATGTCTTTATCCATATCATGGTGTGGCGTACGAAAAGAGCTCTATACCAATTTTCACGAAGGCATCTCTTTACTACAATCTCCTAAGAGAAAAGAAGTATGTGGGCAGCACGAAAACCCCTTCCATTGTTTATTTCAAATGCAAGTACGCCTTTATTCACTTCAAAAGGCATGTTGCCAAATCGTATCTTATGCAGTACTTGAATGTATCATGATCCATTATCCATGCAACGACATAAGTAGGGGGACAAGACAATTTACCAAGGACATACTCCATATGTAATTTGCATGCCGAAATTCACAGGAGAAATGGGAGGTGCCAAAGCAGGTGCAGAAAGTCGGGGATACTCAGTAATGCATAATGAACAAAAAAGAAACTCCAAGCAGCCTGTTTACCATCCATGAAATGAGAGGGAAGCTAAAATCAAAATTGATGCATGAAGGACGAGGAAATGATGAGAGAGAAACTGCACTGGGCGGTTATAAATCAACTGGGAGAAGAACAACGTGGATATCATTAGGTGAAAAAGAAAATAAATGTGGTTGAGAGAAAGGCGAAATCCTTCGTTAAAAGATAACCATAGGCAGACACATGTTCAATGCGTATGTAATGCGCTGTTCAAGAGCACGAAAAGTGTAAGGGGAGAGTTTCATATCATCTGTCAATCGCTGTGAGAGCATAGATGCATGAGTAGTAATATCGATCTGTCGTCTGGAGATCAGATAGGCTGCACAGGGAGTCCGATGATGAAACTCCATGGCACCAAAACACTCACGGTTATCGACGTGTGAGCTAAGGTGTGATACTAAGAGTTCGATATCGTAAGTGACGCCCCAAATACCACGTTCAAGCTAAACTTACTTCTCGCTTTTGGCATGGAAAGTATATCCCACTCACAGTCCCTTGACCTGGTTAAAGCAAATATAATAAAAGCCCTCGAAGCTCGCGCCGTTAATGGTCTTGACACGATGATCGGGCACCAGGAAAGTATTCCTTCCATCTCATGAAGATGTGCTCCTTTTGAGCAAAGTTCTTTTCAGTGAAATCAGGCTTCTTTGCAACTTTGGCCAAGGGACGCCAGGCAGGGAAACGTGCCCAATAGTGCATGTCAGTTTTGTCCGTGGCGCCCCATGACTTGTTTTTAGTTTGGAATGTATGTTTGGTGCCTATTATCTCGCCTTCAAAGTATGTAGTAAGGGTAGGATGGTCATGGGTGAGCTCTGATAACGCAACCGATTTGTTAGAATATATGTGGAACAAGGCGAAAGGCGACCCAACACACCTTGAATGCGAAGATAACCGCAGAGAAAGGATTCTTCCATATTGACATCTTTGATTTCCACGTCCACGTTATAACAATTGCTTTCAGATTTCTGAGTTCCGACAAATTTGCTACCTGCACGTAAAAATGAACTAGGATGATCAGGGAGCAGCTGCCAAAAGTCCAATTAGATACCCCATTTTGTCTCCACAGAATGCGAAGTGTTACGGCTTCTTACCCTCACGTTGGAAAATTCATGACTAAGGGAAGTCATATATGAGGGTGTCGGCGAAGTTGACGGTCGTGCTGGTGACAGTGGTGGCTCATCTTTGATTTCGGTGGAATTGGTCGATACGGAGGTTGCTGGACTCAAAATCTCAGGAGCAATTGCATCGTCCACCTTGATGTCCTTATTTTCGGTGATTTGAGAGGGATCGATGGTGGTAGAGGCATTGCGCAGCGGACCGACTGTGCCCAGCTCAGACTGCACTTGTGAAGCCGTAATCAAGTGTGCATTGTGGTATACATCATGCGCAAGCTGGTCTGCAGAGGCAGGCCAACCGTCCGTCCTATCGGCAATCTCTGGGGGGCAGGTCCCTCGTGCGGACAACGCGTCCAGAGAAAGGGGAGTTAAGCGTGGAGAAGAGACACTGGGAGTCGGCATGAGAGGCAATCAACCAGCAGCTCGGTAAGGTGGTTCGAAAGTAGCACGGGACATCCGACAAGGACAGCAGCAACGGAAAAATCCAAGGGCGCAAATTGACTAATTGCTAGAAGCAAAAGAAGGAAAAGGGGCCTGCATTCAATGAAGAAAAGCGACCGCGCGGGAGGACATTGTGTGATTCAGGTGGTTGTTCAGGCCGTAATTCTGGGAAGAGGCGAGTTCGGAGCGAGAGAGCAATGGCAGCCGGCAAGGATGGTCGAGAATCGCCCCGGTTGACGCTTTAGCTCACGAACTAATCGAGTTGGCCCACGTAAGTTGACTAGTGAGTTACCCTAAAAAAGTAACGCGGTCATGCGATGTTTGCGGGGAAGCCAACCCGGTCCAAGGGCTTTGGGCTTGTGCAGATCAAAAGGCGCTTGGTGCTGATTGCTACGGACTACGCAAAACAAGCAAATCGCTGCAAGCAGTAACTATGTGACTCGGCAGTTTGAAAGTAGGTCGGACTTGTTTAGATTTGATGAGACCAAACTGATGTGCCCTGCCTAACATGCTGTAATACCAAACATTTATGTTTTTCGAAACCCTCAATAACTCCGTTTGACCAAATTGATGCCCTTGATCATATACCAATTTGCCACCCTCATTATCATCGTGTTCGTTTTTAGATAGGCTTGATCTGTCGAAGAACACATTAGGCCGGCGAAGCTCCAGCTGGAACAGCAACAACGCTTACCTTGAAGTGCAAAGAGATTAAGGAAAAGACGAAGGCTTTGAGATCTTGGACGAGATAATAAAATACTCGTAGACCCTCAGGATCAGCGGATTCGGTCACGTCGACAAGAGATCCGATTTTAGCAGTCTAATTGCGAACCGCTGTCAGTTTGACCGTTTGGCCGTGCACAACATGTTTGAGACGGCCACTTTACCTCAAACGAAATGTGTTCATTCCCAAGTTTGATCTCCAATTCCTGGCGACCGTCCTTGTTTTTCTGTGGCCATTTTGAATCATCTTCTCTGTTCAATGCATGGTCAGGAATCCAAGTCCCACAGTTCATCAGCCGCACAACGTACTTTAGGATTTCACTATCTTTGATGATTCGCTTGAGCTCTGCGATCATGAGAGAGCTCACGCACACTGCCAGAATTTTAGCATTATGCTCCGGGTTCCCAGGCCTTCCGACTCACTCTCTTTGCGGATCAGCGAATCGTTTCGGTAATTCGAGTTGTTCGCATATCGTACGGCAGCGCTACGTCCATCGCCGAGAGTTCGAAAGTCGAATTCTAATCACTGTAAGTTTAAAGAGTAAGATAAGGGTGCCTGATCCCCAGACAGTGATTTCTCACCTAAAAACTCATGTCCAAACCGCCCAGAATGCCCTGAGCTGGACGAGGAAGTCAGCAGCTGAAGAGGCCTGGGCTGCTGCAGGATGTCACATCTTACTAGTAACGTAGATAGAAAGGCTCGTTTTGAGTGTTCAAGTTCGACATTCTGTCCAAATCCTCCACGTAGAATTGATTTGCTTCTTTGCCAGAAGGTTCAACGCGAATTCAGTTTGCTTGATAGAAGTAACTAGCTAGTTAGCTAGGAGATTGACTCGTGCTTAGTCATCCACACAGTCGACATGTGGTTGATGAGCGACACACCCTAACTAATGGCCAGGTGTGCAGCAACCACGATCGATTCCGCAATTGTCTCGCAAATGGCACAGACGGTGCTCTGAATAAAGAGATACCTAAAGCGATTGTGCCGATATTCTCTCCTGGCAGAAAACTGTCGCACCTTCGCCTGGTCACCGTTGTTCGCTAGCCTATCCCACCTCAGCTGGCAACCCTACCTCCCTGACCTCCGATTCCACCGCCAGAGGGCACATTACCAAGTGCCCGGACGCCATCATGGCATTATACTTGGAAAATACGTACAGCCTGGTGCACCAGGACAATTCAGCCGACCAGCCTACACTGCAGGAGCTGAAAACACAGCTGGAGAAGGGCACAGATGAGTCTAAAATGGACACTATGAGGAGGATCCTCACAATAATGCTGAACGGAGATCCGATGCCGCAATTACTCATGCACATTATCCGTTTTGTCATGCCTTCAAAAAGCAAGCCCTTGAAGAAGCTCCTCTATTTTTATTACGAGATTTGCCCGAAACTCGATAGCAATGGAAAGTTGAAGCAGGAGATGATCTTGGTTTGGTGCGTAAAGCCTAGTCCTCCGGTACAACACTGGCTAATGATATTTAGTAATGGTATTCGGAATGATCTCCAACACCCTAATGAATATGTGCGAGGAAATACTCTTCGATTCCTTTGTAAATTACGAGAACCCGAGTTGTTGGAGCCACTACTTTCATCAGCACGACTATGTCTGGACTATAGACATGCATACGTACGAAAAAGTGCGGTCTGGGCTGTCGCTTCGATATTCCAACATTCCGAATCTCTTATCCCCGATGCCCCCGACCTTATCTACTCCTTCCTTGAAGAGGAAAACGACCCAACCTGCAAACGGAACGCTTTCGCCGCATTGCTTACCATCAGCCACCCAAGGGCCCTCGAGTACCTTAATAAGACGTTCGACGGCGTGCCAAATGCGGATGAGCTACTTCAGCTCGTAGAATTGGAATTCATTAGGAAGGATGCTGTCCAGAACACACAAAACAAGGTTGGCAGGCCCCGTGAATCAGGAATATAAAGTCTGCTAATTTGATATAGGCCAAATACCTCCGTTTAATATTTGATCTTCTAGATGCTGGTGACAGCACGGTCGTATACGAAGCCGCTACTTCGCTAACTGCCCTCACATCGAACCCGGTCGCCGTTAAAGCGGCCGCTGCAAAATTGATCGAACTGAGTATCAAAGAGCCGGACAACAATGTCAAGTTAATCGTTCTGGATAGGGTTGACCAATTACGGATCCGTAATGAAGGAGTTCTAGAGGACCTCACAATGGAAATCTTGCGAGTCTTATCCAGCCCCGATATTGACGTGAGACGGAAGGCTTTGGGCATCGCATTAGAGATGGTGGCGAGTAAGAATGTCGAGGAAATCGTCCTGCTTTTGAAGAAGGAGCTCGCGAAAACGGTTGACGAGCAATATGAAAAGGTAGTGGGCGAATCCTGATCTGAATGAATCCAAACTAACCCATATCCTAGAACAACGAGTACCGACAATTGTTGATCCAATCAATCCATCAATGCGCCATTAAATTTTCAGAAATTGCTGCGAGCGTGGTCGATCTTCTTATGGATTTCATCGCTGATTTCAATAACAACTCTGCCATTGATGTTATCACATTTGTCAAGGAAGTTGTTGAAAAGTTCCCCAAATTACGCCATTCCATTTTAGAGCGGTTGGTATCGACGCTCAGTGAAGTACGAGCTGGAAGAGTGTATCGCGGAGTTCTGTGGGTTATCGGCGAATACTCCCTGGAACAAAACGACATCAGAGAAGCCTGGAAGCGTATTAGAGCGAGCTTAGGAGAGATCCCGATATTGGCCTCGGAGCAAAGGCTATTAGATGAAGATTCGGATGAAAGCAAGGAGGCTAAAGAGCAAGTTAATGGCCATCCCAAAGCGTCATCTGGCCCTAAAGTTCTGGCAGACGGCACGTACGCACAGGAAACCGCTCTCACAAGCCAAAGCGCCGCGGCAGCAAAGCTGGAAGCAGTCAAAGCCGCGCAGAAACCTCCGCTCCGTCAACTCATACTTGACGGCGATTACTTCCTTGCGACTGTCCTTTCATCAACCTTGACTAAATTGGTTATGCGCCATTCTGAACTTTCCCAGGATGCCGCTCGCACCAACGCTCTTCGCGCTGAAGCCATGTTGATCATGATTTCGATTGTTCGAGTTGGTCAGTCCCCATTCGTCAAGACCAACATCGACGAAGATTCGGTTGATCGCATTATGTCTTGTTTGCGGTCGCTGGCGGAGTTCACTGAACGGAAGGAGCTTGAGACAACATTTTTGGAAGATACGCGCCAAGCTTTCCGTGCTATGGTTCAGGTAGAAGAGAAAAAGCGTGCTACTCGGGAGGCTATGGAGAAGGCTAAAACGGCTGTACAAGTTGACGACGCGATTTCTATCAGACAATTCACGAGAAAATCTGCAGGTGACGATGGCGACGAAATTGAACTGGATTTGGCCAAGGCTACTGGTGGCGATTCCGCCGTTGAGGACCTCTCCTCGAAGCTGAGCAAAGTGGTTCAGCTTACTGGATATTCTGACGCCGTCTATGCCGAAGCTTATGTGAATGTCCATCAATTTGATATCATCCTGGATGTATTATTGGTCAACCAGACGATGGAAACGCTACAAAATCTCTCTGTGGAATTCGCAACACTCGGTGATCTGAAAGTTGTTGAGCGGCCGACTACACAAAACCTTGGTCCCCACGATTTCCTGAACGTACAAGCTACGATCAAGGTATCGTCGACGGACACAGGCGTCATTTTTGGCAACGTTGTTTATGATGGGTCCAGCTCAACCGAGACGCATGTTGTCATTCTTAATGACATCAAGGCCGATATCATGGATTACATTCAACCCGCCCACTGCACAGAAACCCAGTTCCGAACGATGTGGACTGAATTCGAATGGGAAAACAAGGTCAATGTTCAATCCAAGGGCAAGAGCCTACGGGGCTTCTTACAGCAGATTATGGAACGCACCAACATGAGCTGTCTGACGCCGGAGGCTTCACTTGAGGGTGATTGCCAATTCCTAAGTGCTAACCTCTACGCAAAGAGTATCTTCGGTAAGTAGACAATTGCGGATACATTTCATTGCCTGTATTGCCAGGATGTTTTGCTAATAGCCATGTTTCAGGTGAGGACGCCCTTGCAAACGTCAGCATTGAAAAGGAAGGTGAAGACGGCCCGATCACCGGGTTCGTGAGGATACGCAGTCGCTCTCAAGGTCTAGCCTTGAGCTTGGGATCTTTGAAAGGATTAAAAGCGAATGCGTAGTTGTGACTTGAGATTGATTCTACGTTCAGTGCCACTAGTTCAAGGGGGTAGTTGTATATCTTTCTGTTTTGATTGTGATGCCACTACTCTTCATAATGTAACGACTTATTTTGATTCCCATTTTAGAAGCTGTATCCCTAGGGGAAAGGCCCAAAATGATTGCAATGGTGGATGCTATGTATTTATCCTTCAACTGGCTTTATTCATAGGTCTAGCCTAACCGCAAAATCCGACTGGAGGACGACTTGATATTGAACACGATTGCAATTTTCTTTGGCATTTGCTTTCGAGGAGGTGCATCAGATTCCCTGATCTCCGAAAAGGTTCAAGTATAATGGCTTAGGGAGTGCTGAACCTGGACCCTGCTAAACGAACTACCTACACCTGTCAAGTCCACCTTTAGGCTTTCTTCCCAGTTGCTGGTGACTATTAATAGCACCCATTAATGTTCGACTAATCAAAGGGGAAAAAGACGAAATCATGATTGCACAATTCCACAATCGCTTTGTCCTGTCAATTTCTCCAATGGCCTGAAACCGATAGCCATTCTACACTCCAATAGTTACATGTTCTGCACACCACAACTAAGACTCCTTAAACCTCGTATGGACTCCGGCTGGAAACCCCAAATCTAGATCCGAAAATGAACAACAAAAGTAGCTTGCTTAATGGAAAGATTGAACATTAATATTAAGCTGTACCGCCTAATTCGTATCTAAGAACTTGACCAGTTTCTTATTTTGGGTAAATACGGTCTGGAATTCCTGGGATACCATAAACTTTGTCCTGTCCGCTTCTCCTGCATTATCCAGGCCATGTCGTCATATAAATCTATAGCCGACTCGGATATATTTTGGGCCTGTTCCCTGGTGGTCTCGAAATACGCTTCAATTTATCTGCTAATTACGGTATCCAATTCAAATGGCTTCGCGGAGGCTCAAGCGGTGGTTTAACCGATGGCGCAAACGATACGAAAATAAAAACGATAGAGTATATGATAACAGAGCGGTGGAACTTTCGACTGTCTCATCGAGGGTAGATACAGCCCTGCATCACAACTCGAGACACCGTGCAGGATCCCTATATCAACTACCCGAGGATCTGATGTTTATGGTCTGCCGGTACCTGACGGATGCACAAGTTGTCATGCTGATGCTTAGCTGCACACGTTTCTGGCGCAGCAGGACAGAGATCGGGATTTTTGCTGAGAGATGGAAACGGATGGCCTCGCCGATCGAGGACGACCTGAACAAACTGGCAGCGCGCTTCTATGTTTTGAGAATGCTAGAGTATGATGGCCTGCTCCAGAGGGGGTGCCCAAGAAAATACTGCTGCTGGGGGTGCATGAGAGTGCACGAGCGGCAAGCCTTCTCCCCCAAGGAACTCAGAAAAAGAGTTAAATTGAAATCGAGGCCAGATTTCCTTCCTAGAAGAAGAAACCGCCGTTCTTGTGAGCTGGCCAAGAGATATATTTGGTTTGGCTTATGTCGCGAAATGAGCTTTGTCAAGCTGAGACACATCATCACGAACCCGCGCACACAACAATTGGAAGCCGGCCAGATCGTGCTCAAAGATAGATCGAGGGTACAGTTCTGGGGCTGTTCCAAGCTTCATGACAAGAGGCGGCAATTTTCATACATTTTCGAAATTGCTAGTACCCGCGATATTCCAACGCTCCAAGCGTTTATCCAGCATTCCCAGGCTGTAAATCTTCCGTTATGCCCGCACCTCCGGCTCGGCGATCAAGCGGTGACCCAGCTCTACATCCAGCCTTCTCAGCCGTACACCTGCAAGGACTGCACCACGACTGTGAAGATTGCAATTGTGCAATCTTTTATTTTCATATATGTTTTTCGGTATGTGGGCCTGCTTCGCTCGCCTACGGACCCGCAGTGGATGGCGCAGTCGTACCGGGCAAAGCATCGGTGGGTGAAGGCGCAGGCCCAAGCATTCGGCAGGTGGTTTGTAAAGACGTACGGGGAGACTGGGCCTCGTGGTCGAGGGTACAGGCCGTTCAAGCGCAAGCAGATGGCAACGCTGTTCGAGGGCGTTGAGTCGTGCACACCCGAGTGGCCTGGTGGTGGTCCAACCTGGTAAAACCAATACCAAACCTATCACCCTCTTTCTAATCATGCATGAAGGGGGCCGGAAGGTGATGGCTGGGTGTCAGAGGATCGGGGGGAAGGAGTGCAGAAAGCCCATCAGTATTTTTATGAGACCATTATGGCGGGTATAGAGAATGACAAGGACCTCGAAGAACTGAAGACCATCTGGCCGTTTGATCAATGCTAGACTTGAATGGGACCGGACGGTACTGGTAAATCATGCGGCCTCTGAATGTGTGCAGTTTCCAGGCATCGTCTTGGATATAGTAGGTACAGAGTAATGATATGAAGTCCAGTAAGATCGATATGGAGGTTCGACCTTGGATGGGCAGTAGGATACACGAACAGGTCGCAAAAGATTTAAGAAATTGCCGGCCTTTTCATTGTATGTTCAGAATGCATATCTTGACGCGAAAAGGGAATAAAAGATCTTTGGATGGTTGATATCCAGATGGGATTTGAGGGCAGGGGAGGACGGAAGACCTGCAGCGGACATCGTGGGTTTCACATGTGACCGAGAGCAGCAGCCTCAACAGCGCCAGTTCCTCACTTGCTCACGCCCCGATATCGTCGGATCTTCCTTTATAAACCTAAGCCTTTCCCTCCTCTTTCGAATCGGCTTTCCAGGACACTTCAGCTCGTGGTTACTGAGGGCCGCCTCCAGATTCTGCGCCGGAACTTTCGGTTCCAGACCCACCAGCCGGCCTTTTCACAAGCGGATCTTGTCTATGTGACCCCATCCCCCCGATTCTTTTCTTTCCATCAAAAGAGCTTGTTCCATAATTCTATCAGCAACCCAGCTTGCGGTCGGGGAAAGGCGTCGCCCACTCCAGAAATATCACAGAGTCCTTTACTCCGCACCATGGTCTAAGACGCCGACGTGACAATGACTATTGGCAGCTTGCTCGATTGCGACCGGTGCCCGGACGGGTACTCATCGTCTGAAGAAGAACAACTGCACCGTTCGGCATTGGGGAAGGGCTCGATTCTTACAGTTGGGAAGCAGGTCTCGTTGATTTTGACTGCAAAGTCTCTTGCCGTTATCGGTACGTTGTAGCGCTTGACACAGTGCTACCGTTGGCTTGTGCTGTACATGGGCTAACTTGCCAGCAGACGAAGGGGCAAAGAAGAAAAAGGATTCTCGCAGCTGCTGCTACCCATCTGGTGCCTGTATGCTTATACCTGTGACTCGTCCTTACTTATCTATACTCATTGATATCTTGCTTTTTCAACCACAGCGCAGACTCCTCGGAACCGGACAATCCCGTATTTCAATGTTTTCACCCTTCTCTTGAATGGCCTATGCAACAGTGAGAGGCAAGCTTCATGTGAGGCATCCCTCTTTTCTGGTGCGGTCCGCCATTTGAGAAATCCAATGGGGGCAATTGAATGTCCGATGTGGCTCGGGGTGCGCTCTGTAG